>NC_092092.1:53121517-53301517 GCF_045679555.1 Salvelinus alpinus | reverse complement strand
GAGAAATCATGTTTTGTCGCAGACCAGGGTTTCCATGTAATTTTTCTGGTTTATTACCACAGCCATGGGCCAGGAAAGGGCCATCATGTGTGAAATAAATTCGAACTACAGCGTTGCACACACAGATATGAGAATACCATGACAAAATAATGTATTTAGAGTGAAATTTGACTGAGAACTTGTTGCTGTGTGAAACATTGGCATGCGTATTTGAGGCAGACAGGCCTCAAACAGTCAGTAGATAATACTGTGTGCGAGTTGGAAACATCTCCCCAGGCTACTGGCAACCATGGAGAGAGTTCACTCAAATGATTGGTTCCACACACACTAGAGGGAAATTACTGACAGCGGCTCCTACTGTACCTTGTAGAGACGTTCAAGAAATGGTTTAGACTTTTGCTTATTCTGACCTTGAGTGAAAATATTAGTTAGTGTAAAATAATTTGTTCCCTTAATGCTTTTTTTTGGTCCTTTGTAGAATCATCTTTGTAGAAGTCACTGCAATGAGTCTGCTCTTCAGCAGAGCTTATCACGGCCTTGCCTGTCACTAGTTCTCCCAAAGTAACCATTTTGTACAGCTGCAAATTAATAACATTATAAGGGTTTTGTAGAAAGGTACATTAAATAGTTGTATTGTCTTTTTCAGCTTTGTATTCAGCTAGCTTCCACATGGCCTACATTTAAAGACACAATATCTCACATGATGATGTGCAAGTAGAGATACTGATGCTCTAACTTTAAGCATCAGCTGTCTGAGCAGCTTACCGATCACTGTACCTGTACACAGCCAATCGGTAAATAGCACACCCGACCACCTCATTCCCATATTTTTACCCTCCCTCTTGCTCTTTTGCACCCCAGTATCTCTACTTGCACATCATCATCTGCACTTCTATCACTCCAGTGTTAATGCTAAATTGTAATTATTTTCGGCTCTAGGGCCTATTTATTGCCTTTACCTCCCTACTCTTCTACATTTGCACACACTGTACATAGATTTTTCTATTTTTCCTTTATTTTGTGTTATTGACTGTACGTTTGTTTATGTGTAACTCTGTTGTTTTTGTCGCACTGCTTTGCTTTATCTTGGCCAGGTCGCGGTTGTAAATGAGAGCTTGTTCTCAACTGGCCTACCTGGTTAAATAAAGGTGAAATAAAAAATAAATAAAATAAAAAATATAACATCACATCCCACTCATACTACAATATAGTAATATAGTGGAAGATAGACAGACCATCATTGTAACTGGAAGTGTCTCAAGATTACAATATTATAGGTGGGGGAGGGGGATTGTGCAATTTTAAACAGATTACAAATCTACTGTACCTTGTCTCCAATACTAAGGAGTGAAACTTCATTCCATTCCCCCCTATTTCACCCCCGTAAACATTGGTGTTCAATGGCGCATTATAAGACATCCACTGTTAAGACTGTTGCTTTGTGAGATGTCAACATATCCTAGCCCTAGCCGTTTGTTTGCTATGCTAACTCGCTAATGTAACACCAAACAGAAATGCGTTTATTAATTAGAGGTCCTCTTGTCAGGACGAGGTATTGTAGCTTTGCCTAACTCCCACTTGCCAGTATCAGAATGCAAAGTGGAGAGTAGCCAGCGACCCCCAAGGTCATGGCGGGCAATCGCTCATCAATTTCGGGTGGAGACCAGATGGCCGTGTGTTTGGCTTCCTCCTCTGGAGAGCTGGATGCAGCCTGGCTTGTTGGAACTTTGCACAGATTGGATCAAGACAGAGGGGCAAATGCTGAAAGAGTAAGCCTTTTGGACGGGGAAAGGCTCGTAAAGGATGGGCTGTGGTGGAGCCATCTCCACCGCATCTTTATCCGCCATCCGGTTGGCCCAGTCCTCATTAAAATCCATTTCCAGTTAGTCGGGCCTGAGAGGTGTGGTGTGTCAGGGAGTCTGAGTATCCATGGGCAGCTGGGAGAGAGAGAGAGCACTGGCATGCCTCCAGCTGTTGGGGGAGAGGAGGTGAAGCTTCCGGACTGAATACACAATGTCTCATTCATCGACATGCTCTGTGTCAGACCTCATTGTGAGGGGAATGCATATTGGAGCGGCCCTCAGCAGTCTGACTCTATACAGGGCTTAATCTCTCTCTAAATGTAGGATGGGGGCTTTTACAAGTTTAAAAGTTATGTAGACATTCTATAATCTATTATTCATGGGAGTGTTTAGCTGAAGTATGATGTCTTGATTTTAGATAAATACACAAGCATCCTTCTCAGAGACATTAAAAAGGGACAAAAGTAGATTTCGTTTCGCAGGCTAAGCACACTGCTTGATTATGATGTGTACTTTTTTTTTTTTAATTGGGAAAACTTGTGCATGGCCCAGATGTGATCTATATGACTTTGCCTGCCACCACTAACGAATACTTCAGCCAAATCTCTGCATAGAGTAAACCACTAGATGTTAATGAACTCCCCTCCTCTCCATTTATAATAACCATCTGCCCATGTCTCATCATTTCTGAACGAGTTATTGTCATCACATTCTCTTGTCCTCCCCAACATGTCGACATATGAAAATGTCCATCTGCTTGGTCAATGCAGAGCTTGTATAAGCAATTCATCTCTGAGGGAAGGCCTATTCAATTGGTTCTTGGCAACTCTGTCCAGCCTCTTTTCACTGAATAAAAGTGAGCCAATGAATCACCCAAGAGCTATTTCTCCGTAATAACATTCAGTTGTCTATCATATATAAGAAGCCATGCCAGGGGTCGAGATCAATGGGAGAATGTTTTTTCTATTACTGTATCTTCGTATAATCAGCCACCTCCAAATCCTACCACAGAACTCCAAACCATAAAAAATCCCTTTGCTCTCAGGTCTTGACCCACTGTCCAGTTGGAACATTTGTGCGTGGCTCAGCCTCTGACAGAGATAGTCATGGCCAAAGAAACCAACACAAAGCCCATCAAAAGGAAGAGGAGATTATTTTTTATTGGGTTCACGTTCAGGCTGGTCACTTCTTGTTTCCTCTGTTGTTCAGTACTGTGGGTTCCCTCATAACAGACTCATGACTGACATTTCTTCCCCCCTTTCATTCACCTCTAAAGGAGCCACCAAAGACATGGGGAAAATGTTGGGTGGGGAAGAGGCTGAGAAGGACCCTGATGCGGAGAAAAAGGAGGAGGAAAGACAAGAGGCACTTCGGCAACAGGAGGAGGAGAGGAAGGCAAAATATGCAAAAATGGAATCGGAGAGAGAAAACGTCCGACAGGGCATCAGGGATAAGGTAAAAATGTCATCATGTTGAACGATGAATCTTATGCAAATAGCTTCAACCCCGTTGCACGGTTCATACTCACATGTGATTGCCTCCCGATGCAAAACTCGTGCATGCATTATCATAATGTAAAGCCGCTGTGTGTGTTTATGTGTGTGTCTGACTGTCTGTCTGTCTGTGCATAACCAAACAACGCACTATGCTTGTCAAATTCCTATTTGATCATTACTTCTCGCTGTCATCCAATGTTGAGAATATGGCAGCTTGGTTCAGTAGTGGTGTCTTTTGAACCAGGTAGGAGAAGCTTGACTTGATATAACCTCAAAGAAACTTACTTTAGTGTTGGAAAATCCTGAGGGCCCTCGTTTTGGTCCAGCAGAAAAAGACAGAAATTACAGTGCAGCTTCAGCAAACGTTGGAAACCGAAGACTGTGGAAGACTTTTTTGTGTGACCCTGAATAAGAGAGAGCAGGAATAAGAGTCCAACACAAGGGAGCTAAAGCAGTGAAATGGCATCGGGCTTTAAAACCAGAATGTTAACAGACTTTGTTTTCTGAGAAATGTACCTTAACTTCCAACATAAAAGATGTGATCAGTCTTTAAACCAGACTTAAAGGTTTCCTCGATGTATGGAATCTGTAAATATTACTAAGCATGGAGTAATGCGTGGATCATCACCCGCTGTGAGATAACCAACTTCCTATTTGATGCCGATCAATTGCTATGCAAAGAGATCCATGTTATGCAAAGAGAGAGGGCTAAAGACGCAGCGTCTTATTGGCGGCACTGGCACCCAGCGGGCCTCATTTACACCAGGATTAAGACTGCATCTCCATGTTCCGCTCCACAACGTGACTGAAATGCACCAACATCTCTGTTGATCTTCTCCAACATGCACAACCACTATTGGCATCAGCAAAAAGCTACGGCTCCTCCAGTAACTTCTGGCAAGCTAGCGCTGCCTCTATTGTGTATTGTGTAAAGCAGTGAGGAATTGAGTGAGCTTATTTCATTTGTCAAGCCTCAAAGATGAGAGAACGCTTTTTCTAGGAGGCCTAACATGAAAGAATCATGAAAACTGAGCTAATTCATATTGGCAGATAAAATATGATCAGTCTGATGAATTTTAATTAATGTCTTACACACTTTTGATTTGTGTAATCATGACAAAAGGAGGCAAAACATAATCATTAGCATTAGCAAAGCCAACACCTCGTTTGGTCGTCTTTCCTTCCAGTTCTCTGCTGCCAGGGACTGGAACAAATTGAAAAATCGCTGAAGCTGGAGACTTACATTGCCCTCACTAACTTTAAACATCAGCTATGTGAGCAGCTAACCGATCGCTGCAGCTGTACATAGTCCATCTGTAAATAGCCCACCCAATCTAACTACCTCATCCCCATATTGTTTATATTTCCTTTGTTGCTCTTTTGAACACATCACTACTTACACACCATCATCTGCTCATCATCATCTGCTCATCTATCACTCCAGTGTTAATCTGCTAATTTGTAATTACTTTGCTACTATGGCCTATTTATTGCCATACCTCCTCATGCCATTTGCACACACTGTATATAGACGTTCTTTTTTTCTATTGTGTTATTGACTGTACGCTTGTTTATTCCATTTGTAACTCTGTGTTGTTGTTTCTGTTGCACTGCTTTGCTTTATCTTGACCAGGTCGCAGTTGTAAATGAGAACTTGTTCTCAACTAGCTTACCTGGATAAATAAAGGTGAAATAAAAAATACAAAAATCAAAACAATTTCAGTACGCCTTAGACAGTACTGAGAGCACTCCCCGCCTTCCCCTTTCTTTGAGTCCCCGTTCACAAACCATATCCTCTCTGTGGCTAAAAAAGACGAGATCCATCCTCCTTTAAGATATTTACTGTCTGAGAATCACATGAATTTATGCTTGGGAGAGTTGCAAAGGGCTCACAGGAGAGTCCCAACTCATCTTTCGCATCCGTGCCCTAGGATGTTCCATCAGTCAGGCAGTCTACATGTACTCCCCTCCTCAGCATCTGGCAGTAACTCACCAGGAGCTCTCCCAACCAGAGGTCTACTATAGAGGCCAAATCCTTGCTCGCTTAGTGGGAGGCTAACCTGGCTGATCTCAGAGAAAGCACTCCTGTTTTGATCATACTGTGCACTATAATAGGCTCTCTTGTTGTATATCACGGTGATTGATTGGTTAATGGCTTGATTGGTTGATTGATTGTTATTTACTGTCCTGCAAGAGGAAATTATTTCCACTTTCCATAATGTGTTTTACACTGCTTGATCAAAGACAAGAGAATGTTGAGATATTTTCTAACAATAATGGGTACATACAACCATTAAGATATGTTGTCTATTATTCTTTATTCTTTCATTCTTTGAAAGGGGCAGGGCATAAGATCTTTGTATTACTATGCAAATTGTTGAAGGAGGCAAGGTTGAGTGCCAGACGTCTCAATGCCAAGTAGGTCTACATTATGTGTAATCCAGGGTAGGCTGAGTGGACTTTCCCTGTAATTCTCTATCATAAAATCTACTATTAATGTATTATTATGAGTAGTACGTTGTCACGGTGAGGTGCACAAAACTTTACTGAGACTGAAGAGAAACCGACATTTGATAGAAATCACTAAAGTGCATGTGTGAAGTGAAGTTGACATTTGTTGCCTAAAGTGGACGCCTTTGTTTGTTTGCTGTTCCAGTACGGCATCAAGAAGAAGGAGGAGAAGGAAGCCGAGGCCCAGGCTGCTTTGGATCAGGCAGCAGAGGGGAGTCTTACCCGCCCCAAGAAGGCCGTCCCAGCCGGCTGTGGTGATGAGGAGGAGGAAGAGGAAAGTATCATGGACACGGTCATGAAATTCCTCCCTGGTCCATTTATGGATATGTTCAATAAAAAGTAACAGTGTTGGCGGTATCAGATTGTTAACCTTCCAACATACATAACCAAGGCCACCACCCCAACCAACCGTTCTTCACCCATACATCCCCGTTTCTAAGAGCCCTGGATTTGATCAGCGCACCATAATATTTGTCCTTAACTTAAATGATCTAATCTATCCATGTGTTACATTGTCTTGTTTGGAAGGAAGACCACTGATTGGTGACACCATGACGTGATGTATGAACCTGTGTAACATCTGCATAGATCCAACACCTTAACTTAAAGACAAAATTTGATGCCAGGTTTTCAAGGTGTCCAGGCCTTAGAATGTGATCTGACAAACTATAATCCACCATTTTTGTTTGTAAATAATAGCCTCTGGATTAAAATGAATATATGTGAGTACCAGAAAATATATAAAGAGTATAAGCCATAATTTAAACATTTAAGACATTCTCCAAATCAGATAAACATTTGATTAGATTTAGCTGTTTTGTTCTTGATGAAATTGATACATCCATGTAGTTTTTATTGGTTCTTCATTGATCATTTTAATACTGTTCTCTGTCCCAAAACATTCATAGGTTTTAATGTTGAAAATTATACTGGTAATTGTAACAATGTTGTAAACCATAAAGAAAATGGATCATTCATTCAGCAACAAATGTTTTTCAAGCATGCCGTTGATAGATTTTGTGGAGTACAGTACATTTACAAATCCCATTACATTTGGTATGATTAAGTGAAATACATTCATATTTAAGGCAATAACTCTGGTTTTCAATTTTGTTTCGATGACACTACTATGTACAGTAGGCTGTACATAGACATCCTAACTGTTCTTCCTTGAGGTGATAGATGTCCTCGATAAAAATGCTCAACAAAAAAACAATGATACACCTGTGCTAAAAATATAAACCCATAGTTGTTGCGAACTCGATCTGCTTGGCTCATAAACAGTAGGACTTGTGAGAATCAAATCCAGAAAATACAATTGGACGTAGAGGGCTATATGTTAACTATTCTAATTTCCATATCTGTAAATAGATTTACTAGATGTACTTATAGTTTTGTCAACCACAACTATGTTGTGAACACACTTTATGTGAACAGACAGTGACAATGGTGCAATATATTGTTCGAAATGAAGTTGTCCTGTGTCCGTTGGTTAACTAAAGGGAGTGCAATCCCGAATCAGCAAAAACAGACAATCTTCATTGTTATGTGTTGAGCTTAATACATGTTGTGTGTTTGTGTATAGACACAACGTTGTCTGATTAGTAACGGCGAAGCATATGACTTCAGTCCGAAGTGTTTCATTTTGCCAAGTAGGGAAAGAGGTGGAGGATTTGTTTCATGTAGGGTGTTTTATCGCATTGATCATTTCAACCAGTACGAGTCATTGTCTCTCAGTGGGATTTGGTTTGTGGTTCTTCCATACCATGAATTTGTGTTCTAAACTCTACAGAGATTGCAGGACAAGATCGTTTTTGCTAATAACTTGAGAGGCATGCACACACCATAGGAAACCGTTGTCCTCCGATAAGTTCTTCTATATGTTGTCAATTTTTTTCCCCAGAGGTCAATATGTACATTTCCCCAGACGTTTCTGTCATTCAGTTGTACCACAGAACTCCAAATGTTTAAAGTTCTTTCATCCCTTTCCTTCAATTTCTTAATTTAAAATGAATTAAGCTGTAGTGTACATTCCAAATATTTCAGACATTCCATAGGGCCTGCGCAGGCTTCATAGGGTCTTGGACAACAAATATGACAAATATGATTTTGTCGTTAGTATGAAGAGAATGGCTTTGATGCTCTTCTGTAACTGTGGGGATTTATTTTCTTGTGTTGAGGTAGATACAACACATGACCAAGTAAATGTCAATAGCTATCTAGCCTGCCATGTACAGAAAAAAAGTCCAACATGTAATCAAAGAGAAAGACAAAATGCGCTATAGCAGCTAGCTAACTTATAGAGTGCTGGCTAACAGATAGATTGTTAAGCCTTTATTTTGGCAGTGAACAAGCTAGCTAGCTAGCTAGCATTTGTAAATGATGCACAATCCGAGTAACCGTTTGCTTTCAGTGCCATTGTAATTTGCTTACAAACCAATGGATGTTGAGTGTACTAGACAAGTATCAAGCCGTTTACCGATGGCATTTGTGAAACTGCCACTGTTTATATCAGCCCAGTGTTGATGCTAGTTAGATTCAAGATTAGCCTTTAGAAACCTGCCAAGTGTGATTCTGGGGCCTGTAGTAGCTGTGAAATAGAGAAGAAAAATCTGCATGATGTAAAACCTAGCTACATAGTATGCTCTCAAACCTTCATGCCAATTGCCTACAAAGTTTGTAGCTAGACATATGAAAGACACAACATTAAGGTCATTTATAGAGCACATTCATTGAACTTCCTGTGATTTTTATGTACTTGTGAACTGCCTTCAGCCTCTAATTTATCAATGTGGTAAAACGTGGCTGATTAACGACCAATACTTGTTGATATTATACAATTATACCACTTCTCTTTATTAGTCATTGGCACATGCATGCATGCATCGACAGCCTTCAATTAATCATTGACATGTTTTCTTCTATTAAAAACCAAAGAATAGTCTTGTTAATGATAGACTGTCTCACCAAGTTCATATTTTACATTTCTTTATGTCATGTTTTGTTAATTGAAATTCTCAGGTATTCTAGCTTTTCTTTTGTACGTTTTTACCCATTACATTTTGTAGTGTTCATGTAATGACCACAACATATTTTGAAAATGTAGTATTTCATTATTAGCGACCAAGCACATAGCATCTTTCATCTACGAGGATAATGGATAGATAGCATCTGGTTTGCCCCTTGTCCATAAATACAAAGCTACTGTAACTGCCCATCCCAACAAGGTTTTCCAGCAATTTACAGTCTGAAATTCTGTCAAAGTTCCAGATTTGCTTCTTGGAACATATTGTAGAACATTATTCAATTCCGAAAGTGCTCACCTTTTAACTACAAAATGGCATCACTGCCTTATGGTCATCATCACCTAATTACTCCACATTGCGCAAAAAAAAAATAGCCACTTATTGGCCACTGCCTGAAGAAACAAGTCACATGTCTAATAAAAATGTGTTAGCGATTCTATGGTTGCGTTTACACAGGCAGCCCAATACAATTTTTTTCCCCCGATAATTGATCTTTTGACCAATCAGATCAATTCTGAAAAAAATCTGATGTGAAGAGGTCTGATGTGATTGGTTAAAAGACCAATTTGTTGAAAAAAATATCAGAATTGGTCTGCCTGTGTAGATGCAACCTAATATACACCATGTCAGATTATAAAGTTAAACCATAACTTTTCAAGTTAAACCATTCTTTCATTTCAACTCTCAATTAACCATCGATATGATAAAAACTGCCTGACAAAAATGCCACTTAAAATATTCCATTGTTGTGACTTGAATGTAACTGTCTGATGTTTCTATCGTCGCATAGTCTTTGACTGTTTAACTGTGTTGAGAAGATGCTTATTCTGGTGCAGTTTTATGTCTGTATCATTCCTGTTTACGTCCACTGGTGGTTGTTCTTCGAGAAATCTGTATCTTTTGTATTTTTTGTATTGTAAAATCTTCTCACCCTTCTCTCTCTCTCTATTTGTTGACAATTGTATGCATGCTTATGGTGTGCGATGTAGGCAAGGTTGTTAAGATAATTGTTTGTGTCTTCTGTGTTGAAAAGCTCCACCTGACAGCCTCGCTGCATGCCATTTCAGGCTGATCTTTTAGTCTCTGTAACATTCCAGCCAAAATGGAATCACCGCACACTCTGAGAATAAAGTGATTTCATATAATTGTTCATTGTCTTGTGTTTCTAATGGTTCACTGTATATCATAATTCTCATAAATAATTCAAAAGCAATGCAGTGATATTATAGGGGAATGAGGCATACAATATTTTTTAGAACAGCAGAAGAAGACAAAATTCCAAAACCTCAATATGAAATTATTCTCGTCTTATTTTGAGTAAAGCAACTACATTACGTTTGCAGACAACAATGTATCACTTGTAACAGTTTTTGTCCATTGCTGATGTTCGTTTTCATTTCAACATGGCTGTTATGCATCTTCACGTTTACCAAGAAATTTGACATCTATTCAATAAAAGCGAAAGGGCTGTGAACAGAATGTTCTGTGTCGTTCAAATGGTGATTGGATCCTGTTTCCAAAAGATTTACCTGGTAATCATGTCGCATTGAGAGTGGAATAGGGAAGTCAATGCCATGCAAATGGTGCTCCTCTTATAGCAAAGTCTGTTTGCCATAAGAGGGTCTCTGATATGACAAGAAAACCTTGTACAGATGTAGGATAGTAATATGAGCCAGTTTGCTACAGCAGGAAAGTAATCTTGCAGTAACAGGAAATGTGAATTATTATGTGGATTATAATAATTAATGGTTATTTTTGTAGGTGTTGATACATTTTTCATTAGGGTAAATCAAGTCAAAAAAATCACAGTGGAAGCCTTTTAAAACTAAAAAACAATACAAGTTCACATTTCCTGCTTTGCAGAGTGATCAGATTAAGATTCTACATCTGTACATCAAACGAATCCACTAGAAAGATGATGGAAGCCCAGCAAATCAATTATTTTGGGGATTATTTTAAATGCCAAAGCATAGGACTCGATGATGGGATATTTTCTAGCGTTTTACTCTTATGCCAGCAGCATTTAGTTTGATTCTTAATGAACCCCCTAGAGATGATGTCTGCACCCCTGTGTACATTTAATTAGCATATAAAAATATCCCCATACAAATCTGCCAAGTTCAAACTAGAGATATCAGTTTTTTCACATTGGATGCGTCTCAATCCACGGCATCCGCACAATGTCGCACTTCCGCTTCCGCTAGAGCGGTGTTTCTCAGACCATGTGACATCCCGAAAATCGGTCTTCTTACAAAATCGTCTGTAGCGTCCGAACGGTTTGGCCTATAAAGTATTAACCCCTCTATGGAAAAATGATTCAGATTCAGAAAACTTGAATGTCCTCAAAGTGGCAATTCATCTTGCAGGAGTCATAAAACATATAACATCTAAAAATGTACAATTAGTAGCAAAGGATATTTACAAGGCAATAGGCAGGGTAAGTGCAATTTCATAGTGAAAGTGCTAAGTGCAGTTAGTTCAACATTTGTTAAGTTTCAGAATCGCATTCGGAATAAAAGAGAAATTGGCCCTATTTTTTTTAACCTTAGGTAATCTGTACCTGCATCCAGAGGGAAGGAGCTGGAATTCAGGGTGGAGTGGATTGGAAGAATCAACCACTATTACTCTCATGAACACAATGGTGTTCTCTGTTTTTCTCTACGACCCCCACAAGCGATCTGCCAACTTCTGTCTGTTGCGTCCGAACAGTTTGGGCTACATGCTAAAATGACCCATCTTTTGCGCTAGGATGCCCACAGGCCTCACAACCCGTCTGAAAGTCCCCCGGTTGAAAACATTTATGGAAGTATACATGGAGACTGTTCAGTGCCAAAAATAAAGGGGTTAAATACATGTACAATACATGTTTCCTGATCTCTCTCAGATATAGGACAGATACTTCAGAACAAACTTCCTTTAGATTTTTGGGGGGACCGTCTGCTATACCATGTAGTGAATCTATTATTCAATAATATTATTCAATAATATTATTCTATTATTCAATGTATGGGCTAATAGCAATAAGGCAAATACCATTTTTCATCAAATCATTCTTTAATACATATTTTTTATACTTCAAAGGGTCTTAAAATTCAAAATGATCTTTGTTATGACATTCTTAAAACAATTTGATATAGCTCAGTAGAACTCCCCCCCCCCCGGCTTACAGGGCTTAGACTGTATTGGGTTAATGAACAGTCAAAGGTTGCAAGCATAGCTTTCTGTTTGTACAGAGTTATATGTATAGAGAGCAGCAGGGCTTTTTGTGTACGTACATTTACTTAGCAATTCTATTTTGTTGTTCATCACCTCACTCAAAAAGCTCTCCATTTGAGCAGGTGCCATTCCATCCATATCTTCCAATGTAATTGTCTTTTGCTTCAATGTCCAACCCTCTTATGTTTTAGAATGAATTAATTAGACCGTTTTACAGTGACATAAGAAGATGAACACCGGACTCTGTCCTACACAACTATAGCTCTACCCTGTGGAGGTTTAGCATTGCAATTCTTTCATTTCAAATCTGATTCTCTCTGATAACAAGTTGTTAACCTATCAGATTTAATTGAACACATTTTTTGCTTATAAAAAAGTAGCTGATGATATACCAACTACACACCCTTCGGTTAATGGTGGGAAAGCAGAACCCTCTGCAGTATCTGCGTCAACAGATGTTTCATGGCTGTATGCTCTGCCAGCTATCATGAGGAGATTTCCCTCGTCTCGAAAGGTTGCGAAACGTGCAACATGGCTCCTCATTTGGATCAAAACTGTAAACAACAACAGAGACGCACGGCTGGCCTTGACAAAACCATCAATAAAGTATCATTAATATTCAGTAAACTCCTCACAACAACGGTTTTGTACTGATTTGAGGACTTCCATGGAGACAATCCACACTGTTAAGTCGATAAATAAAGACTGATTCTCCACATCATTATTCAGCAAACTGTACTGTTTAGCACACAGCAGAGTCTCTGTCCACTCCTTCGCATTATTAGCCCGAGGTCTCACTGCAGGACACGGGGAAATAAATCAATTCCATTAGCATTCATACTCAGGGGTGGCCTTTTCATACCCAGCTGCCTCCCCACTCCCCACTCTCCAAACACCACTCAGAGCTATGGGGGAGCCGGGCCTCTATTGGTGTCCTGCAGACATGCAAAATCAATGTCAATTAATTGTTCTCCACTGGGCACCACAGAAGCCAGCCCACAGAATGGCTGTGCGCCTACGCTCCTAGGCTCCTGCTCCATAGAAAAGGATTTCACTGTTGATCACTTAGGCTTGCCCGGCAATTCTCCCCACTCCAAAGGCACGGGTTTCCCCACAGACTCAAAAACAAGTCGATAGCAAAGGAAAGTTCCAGAAATGATCTAATTTGTGGAATAACTACATTCAGTTTAGTGTTCCATGGTCAAGGAGATTCCCTACGGTGTACTGCAGTGGTCACCAACTGGTCTATCAATCCTAGTCGATCAACAAACATTTTTGTGGAAAAGCCTTTCTATTTGTAGTTCCACTTGATTCAGAAGCCCTGCGCACCAGGTAGGCAAAGTGTTCCCATTTTGAACCATTTCCTTAGTCTGAAAAGACAAACTCCGCCTACCTGGTGGACCAGTAGATCTGTGGCTAAATCAATCGGAATGCTCAAATCCCCTTGCCTATAGCTTCCATGAACTCGGCGACAGCAAAGTTTGATACTAGCCTACGTGAGATTTCATAACTTTTAAAACCATGACCAGGGAGAGACTGTCAAAGAATACAGCAAAGAGCTGCTTTGAGTTCATGTTTACATTTTTATTCCTCACTGTCAACACTAGTTTTATTCAAAACATAAAACGCACTTCTCCCTACTTCCACTCGAGCCACTGCTGCCACGAATAAGTAGCCTAGTGTCTTGATAGGCCTGCATTTTTTATTATTATTAAATGCGTGCCGTGTCTCTTTTAATTTAGAGAAATATTTTAATTTCTCTGGTCATAGTAGCAACATGAATTTGTGTATGATGCAGATATGGTGCGACTCGAGTTTCGCCATCATAAGACCCATAAGTCTCACTGGAGGAAAGGAAGGAGAGAGCAGTGACTGTGAGAGGCGGACCCTCTGCTGCTCTCTCCCTCCCTCTGCTGAGACTAATGCCGTGTTCAAAACAACTGGGAAATCTCCAACTTCAGTGCATTCAAGACAACTAGGAACTGAAAAAAAAAAGCTTTGAACGGCCATCCAACTCGGAATTTCAAGTCGGAGACTCTGGTATATTTCTGGAGCTCTGACTTAACGACCTGAAGATTACTGACTTCATGATTTGACCTCATTTTCCCCCCAGAGTTCCCAGTTGTCTTGAAAGCACCATGACCATCAGATGCAGGTAACGTCAGTGCAGTAAAATCAAAAGCGAATGATTTGCAAATTATTGCAATTTATGCTCAGCTATGAGTCGCAAGTGCTGCACCAACTGATCTATTTAAAAAAATATATAATATAGTCTGAGAAGAACAATATTGTCAGGCCAGGCAGATCGCCAATATGCTGTGATAATGTATTAGGCCTACTGCACAAATATCATTCCCACAGAACTGTTTTTATTAGGTACATTTTACATTGTTTAAGACATGTTTAAATACAAACCTGAGCGGTAGATCTCGGCTTGCTTTTTGACTGCGAAAGTGATCTTGACTCAGAAAAGGTTGATGACCACTGGTGTACTGTATAGCACCTGGTGTATATTTTAGTTTGGTTTCGTTCATGAAGACCATATTAGATGCTCTTTTTGAGTCAGAGAGGAAAACAAAGGAATGGCGGTCGTCCTTGCAAATATCAACATCTTTGTTCTCTTATCAAACTATTCCAAATGGGCACACCAGATAAGCTTAGTGTGCATCTGCACAGATTCTCCTCTGTTTTGCATATTGATTGCATGTAAATGGTGGATCGAGGGGAGCACGATTCATTTCAAACCCATCAGACATCCATTTAACTGTCGTCAGACGTCCAGGGGACTCTTTCCCCCCACAACTCTGAACCATGGGAGCTAGATAGGTATCAGTGTGGCCTGGGAGGCCCAGATTGACAACTCAATTGACAGGAGATTGGAGCAGCAGCGACGGTTCAGATGAAGCTATAATGGGTCCAGTTAATGAATAAAGTATCCCAGAGACCTTCGCCGTAATAGGGACAGGTGTGGGAACCCTTCACCATCCCCCAGTGACAGGAGTCTGTGGAATTATACAGCATTTAGTTTCAGATTGGACCCCTGGATGACTTTCTCCATTTCATAGTGTTAAAAAGAGCAACGAATGGCTGGGAAAGATAAAAAAAAGTCATGTTTGAGAGATCTTCTGACCTCAATTAGTGAGTGTGTCCCCTCAGAGTTTTAGGCTCTGGCATAAGATGATGGCCCGACTATGTCACCTCCTCTGACGTGCCTGGCCCGATTTAGATTTAGAGCCATGCATAAAAAAACATCCACAATAAATAAACTATGTACGCTAGATGATAAATACTGCATGTTTCTCCATACATACGATGGATTACCAGCATATTATTTTTCTGATCTCTGCATCAATATATAGTATATATCGTTCTTTCTAAATATTGTATCAGAAGACATACTCTCTGTCACATGCATTGAATGTTACCTGTATGGCTATTCAGCTGATATAGTTGAAAGTTCAGCCTTTTTGTCAATCTACTTGGTTGTATTTTAGAATGCATAACCTGTACACTTCAGCTTTCTTCTTTTTTCAATTTATCACTAACAATCACATGGAGATGAAATGTTGTTTTTTAAATGTATGTTTCACCCTCCTTATTTCACCAGGTAAGTTGACTGAGAACACATTCTCATTTATAGCAACAACCTGGGGAATAGTTACAGGGAAGAGGAGCAGGGATGAAAGAGCCAATTGGAAGCTGGGGATGATTAGGTGGGCACGATGGGAATTTAGCCAGACCACACCCCTACTCTTATGTTAACTGCCATGAGATCTTTAGTGACCACAGAGATCCTGGACACCCGTTTAAAATCTCCCATCCGAAAGACGGCACCCTACACAGGACAATGTCCCCAATCACTTCCCCTAGGCATTGGGATATTGTTGGGGGGACCAGCACCCTCCAACACCACTTCCAGCAGCATCTGGTCTCCCATCCAGAGACCAACCCTGCTTAGCTTCAGAGGCAAGCCAGCAGTGGGATGCAGTTGGTGTGCTATAGAAGTATGCCATTTGAAATGTTTTATTTTATTTAACCTTTATTTAACTTTGCAAGTCAGTTATCAACAAATTCTTATTTACAATGACGGCCTACCCCGGCCAAACCCGGGCGACACTGGGACAATTGTGCGCCGCCCTATGGGACTCCCAATCACGGCCGGATGTGATACAGCCTGGATTCAAACCAGGGACTGTAGTGATGCCTCTTGCATTGAGATGCAGTGCCTTAGACAGCGGCGCCACTCGGGAGCCCTCGATGTGGAATCATCACCGAGCTATCCAGAGTGTATTTCTGCAACAAGCTTTATTACCTTTAAACACAGACCAACTAAATATTGCTGTACATTCTCCCAGAGTAAATCTCTCCTCTTTACTTCTCAGAAAGTGGTGCTCGGGATTAAGCTCCCCTGAGCTGCAAAATTGAACTGCCAGCCATCTATGGAGATATGATAACTGAGGGTAATGTTCTGAACCTGACATCTTAACTTCCACTAGAAAGCGGAATCGGAGTAGAGCGTTAAGTAATGGCGGAGCATGTAGGAAAAAAAGAAACTCAAGTGCGTCGACAGTTGAAGTAAGGAGCATCTCGTCCACAAAGGAAAGCCGTTGATATCTTATTATCCAACTGAACATCTGGGCCACTCAGTCCACGTTCTCCGCAACCCTCCATGCACTTACTCTTCCACCCACCCAGGCCTAAACCAAAGCATTTTCATCCGATCAGAATACCAATTAGGCCTACTTATTGTTCGTAGCCTAATTGCCTGACATCAAATGCAAGACACTCAGTTGTTCCACAGCCAAGAGACTAGACTGGATTTATGCAAAGTGAACTGTGCCCCATTCAAAGTAAATGAGTAGCTATGAAATTGAAATTCAGGCTTTTGTTTCAGAAGTTTCCAATGTTAGCCCGAGTTCGTAATGTCGCATCTATAGTTTCTAGTCGCAAGATAGAACTATTGAAGAGAACATTGCCTTCAAATTGATTGACTGTTTAAAGCCTTAAAATAAGGAATGCTGATATCTTCAATCTCTTCAATGCTGTTTGTTTTTTAGGCAAATAATGAGGAGATCTTATTTATAGTTTAGCTAATTCTGTATATATTTTTAAGATGCATTTACTTGAACAGCTCCTTATACTTTAATAGAATCAACACATTATTTTAGGAAATAATCTAAAGATCATAAATAGCATACATGTATTGTTATGTACAGTGGGGAGAACAAGTATTTGATACACTGCCGATTTTGCAGGTTTTCCTACTTACAAAGCATGTAGAGGTCTGTAATTTTTATCATAGGTACACTTCAACTTTTGGGATGGTGTTCTTGGGGTTGTACTCATCCTTCTTCTTCCTCCAAACACGGCGAGTGGAGTTTAGACCAAAAAGCTCTATTTTTGTCTCATCAGACCACATGACCTTCTCCCATTCCTCCTCTGGATCATCCAGATGGTCATGGTCAAACTTCCGACGGGCCTGGACATGCGCTGGCTTGAGCAGGGGGACCTTGCGTGCGCTGCAGGATTTTAATCCATGACGGCGTAGTGTGTTACTAATGGTTTTCTTTGAGACTGTGGTCCCAGCTCTCTTCAGGTCATTGACCAGGTCCTGCCGTGTAGTTCTGGGCTGATCCCTCACCTTCCTCATGATCATTGATGCCCCACGAGGTGAGATCTTGCATGGAGCCCCAGACCGAGGGTGATTGACCGTCATCTTGAACTTCTTCCATTTTCTAATAATTGCGCCAACAGTTGTTGCCTTCTCACCAAGCTGCTTGCCTATTGTCCTGTAGCCCATCCCAGCCTTGTGCAGGTCTACAATTATCCCTGATGTCCTTACACAGCTCTCTGGTCTTGGCAGTTGTGGAGAGGTTGGAGTCTGTTTGATTGAGTGTGTGGACAGGTGTCTTTTATACAGGTAACGAGTTCAAACAGGTGCAGTTAATACAGGTAATGAGTGGAGAACAGGAGGGCTTCTTAAAGAAAAACTAACAGGTCTGTGAGAGCCGGAATTCTTACTGGTTGGTAGGTGATCAAATACTTATGTCATGCAATAAAATGCAAATTAATTACTTAAAAATCATACAATGTGATTTTGTGGAATTTTGTTTTAGATTCCGTCTCTCACAGTTGAAGTGTACCTATGAAATTACAGACCTCTACATGCTTTGTAAGTAGGAAAACCTGCAAAATCGGCAGTGTATCAAATACTTGTTCTCCCCACTGTATATCCATTGATTCTTGAAGAATATAACTTATAAATGCCTCATGAGCTTAGTTCAACTGTCACACTCCATGAGAACAATAATTTTGATATCATGGATGGTCAGTCCTTGCATCCATAGCTCTGTCTATTAATCTGAGAGTGGTTACATTTCTCCAGGCCCATCCCTCAGCTTTTCACCAAAACAGAGGCGGGCAACTGTTTTGTTATTGTTTCATCTGTGGATGATCAAGATTTCAAAGTGTCACCAACAAAAAGTTTAACAACAGGCCTATAGAAAATGCAGTATATGGCATTCATTTTTCACATGTAAATTGCACTTTTCAGTTGTGCTCATAGCGCGCAGCATTTATTTTTCAACTCAAATCAATGAGCCCAATCAGTTCTCCATGACAACAAAAGCATAAACAACAGAGTAGGGCTGGCTAATAAATCCTTCGTTTTGTGGTTATGCTAAGGTAGAACAATTTGGCAAATTTATACTTCCATATTTCCAAGTCCTATTCTTGAAGAACAAGGAGTATAACATTTGTTGAAATGACTGGAATTCTGATAGACTTTGGTTTTTAATGTAAAGATATCCTTTAATCGTATTATTATATGTAGTAGAAAGCGGTGGGTTAAAATTAGCGTACATAACCAACCCATAAAGTAAAATGTAACATCCATATATGGCCAGCTATGTAAACTTTTACAATGATTTATGCTGCAATAGATGTGGTTCAATTGGTAACATACATTTTGTCTTCTTCTAATGCCTCTTAAGGGGAAAGTAATCGAAAAGTAACTGAATGTAATCAGATTGCGTTACTGAGTTTGGGTAATCCAAAAGTTACTGATTACAATTTTGGACAGGTAACTAGTAACTGTAGCGGATTACATTTAGAAAGTAACCTACTCAACCCTGACCTTGGTAACACATTGCCCGAAACACAAGCAATTTTCTCAAAAGAACACCACAATAATACCATTTCTCACCATCCAAATTGGTAGAAAAACAAGCAACAAAACAAGAAAAAGAGCACGAGAATAGCAAATTATAAAGTGTACTCAAATTAAACAGCTGAGTTGACAAGCTTGGGGTCAAGAGGGCATGGGGGACGGGCATGCTCCACTTGTTAAAGTGACACCAAATCAGTGGAAATAAGCGGCATGAATTGAGGAGATATAATTGGGAAGGAAAAAAAGAAGAAACTGAGACAAGATAGCACTTTACAGTCCCACAAACCCCTGGGAGCAAAGAACACATACTAGTCCTTCGAATAATTTAACATAAACCACAGAGCGGACATAAAAAGGAGAGGGTAGCTTAATGTACCTTAGTGTATTTGTCGCTCTGAACCCGAGTCTAGTTCTTATAAAACTTCATTGTCACTTATTTTGAAAGTCCATTCTCAAGATGACACTCAAAATGAGGACACGTGTGTAACGGCTCTTCTCCTCCTCTTCATCCGAAGAGGAGGAGCAAGGATTCGACCAAAATGCAGCGGGTTGTGAATACATATTGATTTATTTACTGAAGAAGACGAACACGAAAAAAACTAATACTTGCATAAACTACAAAACAACAAACGACGTTAAACAGACCTGAACTTGTGAACATGACAAACAATGAACGCACGAACAGGAAAGAACGAACGAAAATGAATGAATGAATGAACGAACGAGACGAGACAGTACCGTGTGGTGCAATAAACACAGACACAGCGACAATCACCCACAAACAAACAGTGTGAAACAGCCAACCTATATATGGTTCTCAATCAGAGGAAAACGTCAAACACCTGTCTCTGATTGAGAACCATATAAGGCTAATTTCAAGTGACCTAAACAAGAAACACAAAACATATAATGCCCACCCCAACTCACGCCCTGACCAACTAAACACATACAAAAAATAACATAAAACAGGTCAGGAACGTGACAGAACCCCCCCCTTAAGGTGCGAACTCCGGACGCACCACAAAAAAGTCTAGGGGAGGGTCTGGGTGGGCATCTGTCCGCGGCGGCGGCTCTGGCGCAGGACGTGGATCCCATCCCACCATAATAAATCCCCGCTTCTGTGGCCTCCTCAAAGTGGCGACCCTCGCCACCGACCTTGGACTGGGAACCCTAGACATGGGTCCCGCTGGATTTAGGGGCAGCCCCGGACTGAGGGACGGCAGCTCCGGACTGAGGGACAACACCGGACTGGCTGGCGGATCTTGGCTGGCTGGCTCTGGCGGATCCTGGCTGGATGACGGCTCTGGCTGGTCATGGCTCGCTGACGGCTCTGGCTGGTCATGGCTCGCTGACGGCTCTGGCTGGTCATGGCTCGCTGACGGCTCTGGCTGGTCATGGCTCGCTGACGGCTCTGGCTGGTCATGGCTCGCTGACGGCTCTGGCTGGTCATGTCTGGCGGAAGGCTCTGGCTGGTCCGGTCTGGCGGAAGGCTCTGGCTGATCCGGTCTGGCGGAAGGCTCTGGCTGATCCGGTCTGGCGGAAGGCTCTAGCGGCTCCTGTCTGGCGGACGGCTCTGTAGGCTCATGGCAGACGGGCGGCTTTGCAGGCTCATGGCAGACGGGCGGCTTTGCAGGCTCATGGCAGACTGGCAGTTCAGGCGCCGCTGGGCAGACGGCCAGCTCTGACAGCTCGGGACAGACGGGCAGTTCTGGGCAGACTGGCAGACCTGTAGGGAGGAGACGGAAAGACAGCCTGGTGCGTGGGGCTGCCACAGGACCCACCAGGCTGGAGAGACCTACAGGAGGCTTGATGTTAAAAGGCACCTGAAGGACCGGGCTGTGGGGGAGCACTGGAGCTCTGGTGCGCAGCCTTGGCACCACTCCCCCAGGCTGGAGTACTATTCCAGCCCGTACCCTCCAGAGTACAGGCACAGGTTGAACCGGGCTGTGGATGAGCACTGGAGATCTAGTGCCTACTATGCGCACCTCTCTCTTAGGCTCCACTCCCACATTTGCCCGGTACGAGCGAAGCGTAGGCATAGGACGCACTGCACCCTCCCAGCGCCCCGGAGACACAGCACGCAGAGCCGGCGCAGGATACCCTGGACGACCAGACGCGCTGAGCAGGCACAATACGCCCCGGCTGGATGCCCACACTTACACGACACTTTCGGGGGGCTGCCCTATAGCGCACCGGGCTATGGGCACGCACTGGCGACACCGTGCGCTTAACCGCATAACACGATGCCTGACCAGTGACGCGTTGCTTATAATAAGCACGAGGAGTGCGCTCAGGTCTGCTACCTGGCTTAGCCACACTCCTCTCTAGCCCCCCCCCAAAAAAAATCTGGGGTTGCCTCTCGTACCTGTCCCGCTGCCGTGCTGCCTCCTCATATCGCCGCCGCTCAGCTTTCGCTTCCTCCAGCTCAGCTTTGGGGCGGCGATACTCCCCAGCCTGTGCCCAGGGTCCTTCTCCGTTCAACTCGTCCTCCCAAGTCCACAAGTCCTGGTTGCTCTGTTGAGCTCTCCCCCGCCGCTTGGTCCTAGGTTGGTGGGTGATTCTGTAACGGCTCTTCTCCTCCTCTTCATCCGAAGAGGAGGAGCAAGGATTCAACCAAAATGCAGCGGGTTGTGAATACATATTGATTTATTTACTGACGAAGACGAACACGAAAAAAACTAATACTTGCATAAACTACAAAACAACAAACGACGTTAAACAGACCTGAACTTGTGAACATGACAAACAATGAACGCACGAACAGGAAAGAACGAACGAAAATGAATGAATGAATGAATGAATGAATGAATGAATGAATGAATGAACGAACGAGACGAGACAGTACCGTGTGGTGCAATAAACACAGACACAGCGACAATCACCCACAAACAAACAGTGTGAAACAGCCAACCTATATATGGTTCTCAATCAGAGGAAAACGTCAAACACCTGTCTCTGATTGAGAACCATATAAGGCTAATTTCAAGTGACCTAAACAAGAAACACAAAACATATAATGCCCACCCCAACTCACGCCCTGACCCTCTAAACACATACAAGAAATAACATAAAACAGGTCAGGAACGTGACAACGTGATTCATAAAATGTGACACAGTAGCTACTGTAAATCGGACAGTGCAGTTAGTTAACAAGAACTTAAGCTTTCAGCCGATATAAGACAGTTATACATACATAAATGTTTAATATTTATGTTTATTTATTTGAATTGCGTGCCCTCCAGTTTCACCAGAAGTTGTACCCCTAGCTGGACTCCTGATTACATACAGTGCTAGGGTTGTTTCAGGTTGTTTTAGTGCCATTTAGCCTACAGTATGCAACATGCCAATTGTGTAAATTAAGACACGATACAGAATGCAGGCTGAGTTTAACTTGGTTGCCTTCCAAAGCAGGGAATTACTGGCCTTTACCATATACAATTGTGCATGCAGTTCCCCTGTACAATGTTCCTGAATACGTGAAAGTCTGCCCAACACTCAACACGTTCCAGCTATAGTAGCAGTGTACACAAAACACACTGTGACACTACTCCCATAATATACCCCCTTTCACAGAGGCCAGAGGCTAATGCATTATGATAGCTCTCATGAGGTCTATACCCACAAATAACCAACATAGGCCTATACGAAAGGTACTGTTTTCAGTCTCGTTATTCTAGCATACTACTCTGCTACTGTGTGACATCGGGGCTAAGTAGTTTCCATTCTGGTATTATTTCATAGTTTACTATTGTCTCAGCAGTCTTCACCTGTCGCTTCCAGAGAAAGAGAGCATTGTGCGCCCTGGAAAAGAAGCCGATGAGATGTATTTACCACAGTGCTGCCAAACTCCACATTTCCTGTTCTTTTCATCAGCACAAAATAATATCAAACCCCAATAATAGCTAAGGGGATTCAGTCTTATTTCTTCAGGTAATGTGGTGGGCAAATACCTTTTTGAGAGAATGGTACACAAAGGATGCCTCTGGGGGGGGGGGGGGGTCATCATGCTGCTTTGATTGATTCTTGTTTCACATACATACTGTTCAATTTATTTGCAGATTCATAGTTTGATAATTAAGTTGAACCCTCAGAGGAACAAAATATAAGACTGTAATTAACTTACGTACTTGTCTCAACACAGGTACGTATCAAGCTTGATTGGTAAACTAATCTGAAGTTATGATGCTCTCACAATCTTGGTATATTTGCACGATAAGCCATATAAACCTTTATAAATATTCAACTCATCCATAATTATCTTCATTATAATCGAGTGTTAAACACTCATATGTAATTAACACTGCAGGGTGTGTGAATCCCAGTGTATCTTAAGCTACAGTATCTACAGTACTGTTCATGTTAACACTGATGAATAAATCAAGCTATTAATCAGACTGATTAAATGTGAAATACCATTTTAGAGGGGGCTCACTCAGCACAGTGGCAACTGTAAACAGGGCTGTAAATCAGTTACAAAATGAATGCCTTGTTTGTCTATCTTAAGCCCCAATTCTGCCAATGAGTTCACTTGGAATGTTTGCAAACTATTTAAAGGACAGGTGTCGATTTGCAATTACAATATTTGCAAGAGCAACCTGTCCGATACAGTGTTAAGTAACATTCTTGTGAACCAGCGGTTTTCCTGGCTTTGAATTGGCGCCTCAGAATTGGAGCTAATCCTGTTTCTGTGTGAGTCTGAGATCACCTGATGCATAGCAAACCTGATGCATGCATAGTAAACAAAAAATACTGTTATATTGCATACGCTCAGTTTCCAGTGCACTTAGTCTTTAAAACCTTACAGTAGAGAGTGTGATCAACAGAGCCATGGAGGAGGACAGCCTACAGTGCTTTAGTCGCCCAGGGGGACAGTGGAGTGAGCAGATATTTAAACATTTATGTGGAAGGCACACATGCAAGCCTCCTGGTATCTCTCTCTCTCTCTCTCTCTCTCTCTCTCTCTCTCTCTCTCTCTCTCTCTCTCTCTCTCTCTCTCTCTCTCTCTCTCTCTCTCTCTCTCTCTCTCTCTCTCTCTCTCTCTCTCTCTCTCTCTCTCTCTCTCTCTCTCTCTCTCTCTCTCTCTCTCTCTCTCTCTCTCTCTCTCTCTCTCTCTCTCTCTCTCTCTCTCTCTCTCTCTCTCAAACAGGGCTGAAGGATGAACGAGCTGTCAGAACAAGCCACCATCACCCTCAATAAATCATACCACAATTTCCAGACCTTGGGTCTATAAGGTTCTATCTGCACAAAGGTTCTATCTGTTCACATCCCAGATCTCAGAACTGTTTAGTACTGTCACGTCTACTCCCGCTCCTCCCCTCTGGCGTTCGACGCCGCCAGTTTACTAATCACCTGTCCTGGCAAACATCATTATGCGCACCTGGCATCAACCATTATGCGCACCTGCTCCTCATGATTAGGCTCACCTGGACTCCATTTCCTCTCTCATTACCTCCCCTACATATGGCAGTCCCTTAGGTCTGGCACTCCCTTAGGTCTTAATGTTGTTCCATGTCTGTACACCACACTTGTGTCTTGCAGTGTTCTCTGTTACCTTTATTATTAAACTTACTACTTGCTTACTACTTGCTTCCTGTCTCCCAGCGTTGTCGTTACAGAATACTGCCTCAACAAATGGAAACAGCAGGAAATCAGGACATCTCCCAGATGGTCGACGAACAGGGATACCTACTTCGTAAGCACCACGACCAGCTGGCGCAACTGCCACCAGTCGAGCCAGCGCATCAGCAGTCCGCCCAGGTCAGCGATGCCCGTTTGTCCCTTCTGGATAAATATGACGGAACCCCATCTGAATGCTGTGGCTTCCTACTCCAGTGCTCCCTCTATTTTGCGCATCAGATGGGAGCCCTGACCACCGAGAGGTCAAAGGTTGCCACTGTTATTTCTCTGCTGACTGGGTGGGTGTTGGAGTGGGTTACGGCTGTCTGGGAGAGAGGAGGGAAGCTGGCTCCGTGGACCCCGGGCCAGACCGACGCTCCTGCGGTGGATGAGGGGTTCAGGCGCGCAGAAGTGTGGCGCGATGCTCACGTGACTCCAGCGCGCCGTCCACCGCCAGAAGAAGCAGGCAGACCGCTCCTGTGTTCCATCCTGGTGATCGTGTCTGAATCTCTACCAGGAATCTCCCACTCCGCCTGCTGAGCCCCCGGTTTGTGGGACCATTCAAGGTTCTCCGGAGGGTCAATGAGGTGATGTATAGATTACAGCTCCCCAGTAACTACCGGATCTCACCTTCCTTTCATGTCTCCCTTCTCAGGCAAGTCGTTCCTGGTCCCCTGGCTGAGGCTGTCCCCCCCCTGACACCCTTCTACCACCCCCTGGATGTCGCTGGAGGTCCCGGATATGCCGTCAGATCCCTACTGGACTCCCGACGTCGTGGGGGTTGGCTCCAGTACCTGTTGGACTAGGATGGGTACGGTCCAGAGGAGCGGACTGTACCCCTCCCAGTCCACCGGAACCCAACATCCGTGACTTCCATCTTTTCCGCCTGGACCGGCCCACTCCTCGTCCTCTGGGATGTCACTCTGGCCGGCGTCATCCTGCGGGTGGAGACGACACCGGCCAGTACCCCCCCCCCCCCCCCCATCCTGCTCGGGGGTACAGTCACGTCTTTTTTTTATTGCAAGCATTTTGAACAACCATTGTTAAAAATGTAATTAATTGAAGACAAAGTAAGATTCCAAAATGGACGATGAACATAGATCAAGGAAGTAGGCAAAGGTGTTTGTGAGATGGGCCCCTGATAGCAGAGGGGTCATGCCGCATAGAGCAAAGTGAAACTATAATTTGTGGTATATCAAAAACACCTGCTTGTGAGAATCACCAAAGTGAACTGCCTGGATTTCACTGGTGTACTTTGCAAAGTCAATATGCACAATGATCTGCTTTTTCCGCAGATTCCCTTTTAACTCTCTCAGTTTGGGGTTTTGGTGTTTATTTTGTTGTATATGTGTTTCCCCAACTTCTCTTTCAATCCTTTGGAGAAGTCCTCCAGTAGAATCTGCTGTCTCACTCACCTTTCTTTTTACTGTCAAATGTACGTTGATTGGACTTCATGTTTCCCTCTTTGTTTTTCTATTATCTCTCTTCAGATTTGTTTTTCCACTCAAACCACCGTCTGCTCACCAGCATGAAAGTTGGATGTTCAAGCTCTTTTGCTTGGCAAAGGGAGCACTCTGGGTACATGCACTCTTTATTCAGGTTCTCACAGCACAAAGACTCAATAAGGTTCTCGATGTTGCAGCTGCTCACTTTGTGATACTGTAGTTTGTCCTCCACGAACTGGAAGTTGGTGTGGGATTCATAGTAGGAAATTTGAATATCTGAATATTTCCTCTTAAACTTCTGATTATGGTTCTGAATTGTGCCATTCAAGAAGTGCTTCTGCTTTTTCTTGTTCCTCCTATGGGTGTCCTTTTTCCCTGTTTCTCTTCACGTTCATAGAATCTAGTGTTTTTCTCTTCTGGCTGTGAGAATTCTGTTACACTGCTATTGTATTGAAGACTTGTTGGCCTGATTATAATTTGCCCACATTGCTTTTGCTGAAAATCCAAATTATTTGTTTGCTGCTTTGACCAGGTCATACTTTCTCAGGATGTTGCCTCTGAGCATTTTTGAAGCCACTTGCTTTTCCTTGGCACTGCGCATGTTTTGATAATTTTGCTTTAACTCTGCAGGGATGACATTTTTAAACAATAAAATCCTTCTCAAGTTCTTCGCCGTTCCCTTCATTTGCTGTTTTGTGTTTGTCTTTGGGGAATCTTGTGTCTCCATTTTCTTAATCCCTCTATGAAACTTTTATTTCAATAAAGCATTATCAAGTTTGACATTTGTCATGTGAAGATCTTCGTTATTCAATGACCTCCAACTTTTTTCCTTCCAAGTATTCGACTTTTCATTCCTCATGCAGACGAAGAAGGGGTATCAGGACGGGGCAGGTACAAAGAAATACTACTTAGTTTTCAACTTGTGCACACCTTGGAGAATTTTCTAGATTAAAATCATTTAAAACCTGATTAAATAAGCCTAAAACAAATGAGTAACATAATGGGTTTTTGTCATTTCCACCACAGTTAAGTTTGTGATGGAAATGACACTTCTACAGGTTGTTTAGCATGCTTTGGCTAGAATTACAATTAGCATATAGTTTACACGAAATACATATTTTACAAAATTCTACCACAAGTGAAAGATTATAGCCAGTTTGGAAATGACAAATATTCTCTACACAAGCAATATTTTTCTTTAACATCTGGAACAGCTGTCCGCTGCAGCCATATATGAGAACTTTATTCATTAGGAATTTGTCCTCAGTGGTGGAAATGACACCACTACCGAATGGACAGATATATTTTGTGTCAAAAATAATATAAAGGGTATACTCACAAACATTGACATAGATTTTATTTCATTGACTCTTTCTCCAGTAGATAACAAATAATGTGCAATGTTTTCTCATAGAAAAACAGTACAACCTCAAAAGTCTGTGTCAGGGACAAAGGCAAAACAGTGAAATTGAAATGCATCTGAAAAGTAGCTCAAATATTTGATAGTGTTAAAAAAGTCTGGGGTGATTGTAGTGTAGACGTAATATATAAATAATATGAAATTAAACTCAAAAAATTTACCTCGAAGACATAGAAGTGTCCGTAGTTGCAGAATCACCTCCAAAATGATGCTGATTCATGATCTCGTCCCGACTCCAGACACGTTCATTACTATGGGACAGCTGGAGATTTGAATATTGAAACAATGTTGCAGATGTCGGAGAGACAGACAGAAAGGTTTATACAAATCTCTGCTGTTAAGAAATAAATATGAGTAAAAGAAATGTGAGATAATGTCTAGATGCTTTTTATAGTGGAGATCAAGTATATAAATGTCCTGGCTGTGCTGATGAGACAGTGGATTGCGCAGTCAGATGGAACAGAGTAAATAGACATTTTAACGTCATAGATTTAGCGGTAACTTGTGGAATGGACATCGTCTGGAATGCGGTTTTAACCAATCATCATTCAGGATTAGACCCACCCGTTGTATAAATCCCAATAATCTTGACACACATCAACATTACACTGTAATAGGCACACCAGGAGAACTTATGAAACAAGGTGTAATGCAAAATGTTTAGTAACTTCCTCTCAGGAGGCCTTCACAGTGGTGTGCTCACATCCATTATTTTTCAGGTGCTGGGTAAAAAGACTAATGCAGAAAAGATACCCACGCACAAATAGTGTATTTCTTATTTTTATGAAGTGAGTATAGCTGTCTCAGTCATACTCATTCATTTCCAAATAAATTATCCCGTTTTGGGAGTACACGTGTGTTGGTTATCGCTCTGCATCTGCCTCCTCTGAGCAATCGTCATTGCAGAAATTATGATTTGATTATCATAGGAAAAGATCCACATGACGTGAGGAGCTTTGAACCACTGAAAGTCCAACTGTGAGAAAACATGTCATACCTCCAACAGGATGTCACCATCTCATTAATTTCCCATCTCTGTGCTCCATGGAGATTTTAGATATTCAATTTTTCCTCTTCGACGATGTCTGACAGCTGCCAAGGTTTCTCCTGTCATGGAAGGAAAGAATTCCCTGTGCAGGAGCAACACTTTTTGTCTGCAGAAAAGCAAGAGGAGAAAAGTGACATTTTATCCAGATGCCTACTCTGTTACAGGGGAGGAAATGAAAGGAGAAGCCCAATGGAGAACCATCTTGAAACCATCAGGCACATGTGTCTGAAATGAAGCACTCCCAGCAGCATCAAAAGTAATAGTGTACTCTTTTTTTAAAACTATTTGACAGCTAGAACTAGTTGATTTCACTTTCCATAGATTATAGATCACAGCAAGATTTTCGACATTAAAGTAGCAGATGTCTAATTGAATGATCAAAATTGTACTCATGAATAATAACTTGTTTCAGGGCTGAGCAAACATGCTTGGTGATCTGTTAGTTTTTAAATATTACTAACACAGTAGTCAACATTATTAACATGTTGCAACTAGTGATGCACGGGTTAACTCATAACCTGCCGTCTCTGGTTAAATCTGTGGGGCGGGGGGGTTTAGGGTCATGAAATATTGGGGGGCGGGTTGAATAAAGAGAAAACAATTCTTGTACAATTCATATAGGCTACATCAAGGTTTTCCTTCCATTATTTTTATTTAGCGTTATTGCGTAGCATAAGCCTAAACTTTAGGGCCTAACTGTACACTCGTCAAATACACAGCAATTGGCAACATCTTTTGAAAAAGGTCAGTGCTGATCCTCTGAGGCAAACAATGTTTAATTCTTGAAGAGAAAAGTTGCGAAATGGGTGCTGAGGAGTGTTTTTCTTCACTCTGCTGATGATTATTTTTATCCGCTCATACAGGAGTAATAAAGGACTAGTTCAATATTTTTGTGGAATTTTTGAATACATTTTCTATTTAATTTTTTATCAGGGTGTCACGTTCTGACCATAGTTCTTGTGTGTTTTGCTTGTTTTAGTGTTGGTCAGGACGTGAGCTGGGTGGGCATTCTATGTTGTGTGTCTAGTTTGTCTGTTTCTATGTTTGGCCTAATATGGTTCTCAATCAGAGGCAGGTGTTTTGTGTTGTCTCTGATTGGGAATCATATTTAGGTGGCTTGTTTTGTGTTGGGGTTTGTGGGTGGTTGTTTCCTGTCTTTGTGTTTTCTCTGCACCAGCTAGGACTGTATCGGTTTGCCACATTTTGTTATTTTGGAATTGTTAAGTGTTCACGTTTATCGTCATTATTAAATATGTTGAGCACAAACTACGCTGCGTCTTGGTCCGATCCCTGCTATACCTCCTCTTCAGACGAAGGGGAGGAAGGCTGCCGTTACAGAACCAACCACCATTCTCGGACCAAGCAGCGTAGTAACGGGCAGCAGCGGCAGCAGCAGCAGCAGCGGTACCAGGAGGAATGGACTTGGGAGGACGTGTTGGACGGAAAGGGTTGCTACACATGGGAGGAGATCCTGGCTGGTAAGGATCGCCTTCCATGGGAACAGGTGGAGGCAGCTAGGAGAGCGGAAGCAGCTGCGAAGGGGAACCGGTGTTATGAGGGAACACGGCTGGCCAGGAAGCCCGAGAAGAAACCCCAAAAATGTCTTGGGGGGGGGGGGGGGGGGAGGCTAAAGGGGAGTGTGGCGAAGTCAGGTAGGAGATCTGCGCCAACTTCCCGGGCTTACCGTGGAAAGCGAGAGTACGGGCAGACACCGTGTTATGCGGAAGAGCGCACGGTGTCTCCTGTACGTGTGCATAGCCCGGTGCGGTACATCCCAGCTCCACGTATCGGCCGGGCTAGATTGAGCATTGAGCCAGGTGTCATGAAGCCGGCTCAACACATCTGGTCTCCAGTGCGTCTCCTCGGGCCGGTATACATGGCACCAGCCTTACGCATGGTGTCCCCGGTTCGCCTGCACAGCCCAGTACGGGTTATTCCACCTCCCCGCACTGGTCGGGCTACGGGGATCATTCAATCAGGTAAGGTTGGGCAGGCTCGGTGCTCAAGGGAGCCAGTACGCCTTCACGGTCCGGTATATCCGGCGCCACCTCCTCGCCCCAGCCCAGTAACACCAGTGCCTACACCACGCACCATGCTTCCTGTGCGTCTCCAGAACTCTGTTCCTCCTCCACGCACTCTCCCTGTGGTGCGTGTCTCCAGCCCGGTACCACCAATTCCGGCACCACGCACCAAGCCTCCTGTGCGTCTCCAGAGCCCTGTACGCACTGTTCCTTCTCCCCGCACTCGCCCTGAGGTGCGTGCCCTCAGCCCGGTACCATCAGTGCCGGTACCACGCACCAGGCTTATAGTGCGCCTCGAGAGTCCAGTGTGCCCTGTTCCTGCTCCCCGCACTAGCCTTGAGGTGCGTGTCTACAAACCGGTACCACCAGTTCCGGCACCACGCACCAGGCCTACTGTGCGCCTCAGCAGGTCAGAGTCGGCCGTCTGCCCAGCGCCGCCTGCACTGCCCAGCGCCGCCTGCGCTGCCCGTCTGCCCAGCGCCGTCTGAGCTGCCCGCCTGCCCAGCGCCGTCTGAGCTGCCCGTCTGCCCAGCGCCATCTGAGCTGCCTGCCTGCTCATGAGCTGCCCTCCAGTCATGAACTGCCTTCCAGTCATGAGCTGCCTTCCAGTCATGAGCTGTCTTCCAGTCATGAGCTGCCTTCCAGTCATGAGCTGCCCTCCAGTCATGAGCTGCCCTCCAGTCATGAGCTGCCCTCCAGTCATGAGCTGCCCTCCAGTCATGAGCTGCCCTCCAGTCATGAGCTGCCCGCCAGTCATGAGCTGCCCTCCAGTCATGAGCTGCCCTCCAGTCAGGAGCTGCCCTCCAGTCCGGAGCTACGCTCCAGTCCGGAGCTGCCCTCCAGTCCGGAGCTGCCATTCAGTCCGGAGCTGCCATTCAGTCCGGAGCTGCCATTCAGCCCGGAGCTGCCTCTCTGTCCGGAGCTGCCTTTCAGTCCGGAGCTACTTCTCAGTCCTGAGTTACCTCTCAGTCCTGAGCTACCTCCAGTTTTATAAGCTACCTCTCTATCATGAGCTGTCCCCTCAGTCCGGAGGAGTTTCCTCAGTATAGTGGGGACCTTGGTGAAGGTTCCTAGGCCAAGGTCGGCGGCGAGGGTCGCCACTCAAAGGACGCTAAGGAGGGGGACTAAGACAATGGTGGAGTGGGATCCTCGTCCAGCGCCAGAGCCGCCACCACGGACAGATGCCCACCCAGACCCTCCCCTAGAGTTTTAGGGGGTGCGTTCGGAGTCCGCACCTCAGGAGGGGGGTACTGTCACGTTCTGACCATAGTTCTTGTGTGTTTTGCTTGTTTTAGTGTTGGTCAGGACGTGAGCTGGGTGGGCATTCTATGTTGTGTGTCTAGTTTGTCTGTTTCTATGTTTGGCCTAATATGGTTCTCAATCAGAGGCAGGTGTTTTGTGTTGTCTCTGATTGGGAATCATATTTAGGTGGCTTGTTTTGTGTTGGGGTTTGTGGGTGGTTGTTTCCTGTCTTTGTGTTTTCTCTGCACCAGCTAGGACTGTATCGGTTTGGCACATTTTGTTATTTTGTAATTGTTAAGTGTTCAAGTTTATCGTCATTATTAAATATATGTTGAGCACAAACTACGCTGTGTCTTGGTCCGATCCCTGCTATACCTCCTCTTCAGACGAAGGGGAGGAAGGCTGCCGTTACACAGGAGGTGCTGCAGCACCCTCGGCACCCCTATTTCCTGCGGCTATGGAAAGGAGGGCCAGAACAGTAGCCTAATGTTTTGGGAAAGATTTGGTGAGTGGTAAAAGAGGATGATAGCAATGTCGGCTATGTTATGTGTGGTGATTATGAAGCACTACACAAATTCGACAGCCTCAAACGGGGACTTTAAAATAGCATGTCAAGGGAACAGTAAACTACTGTTCAGATGTATTAATGGAATAGTAGACTGAAATCTGGAAACTGACTAGGACTATAAACTTTCACATAGCCTAATATATTTACTCCTGCTGAATTAAGCATTTCTTGCAATAGAATTATACCCAATGTACCTTTTGACTGGGGAACAGGAGTGGAGAAATATGATTTATTTCTTTCAGCATCTTAAAATAATAAATGTGCAGTTAGGGACCGTCTGTAAAGGAGCTATCGTTATTAGCATCATAAAAGCTGATAGTATTTCAACCACATAAAATGTGCATCCAAGCTGAATTCACATGGTATCAGAAACATGTTGGGTAGTATTTACAGCTCAAACCGATGTCATTTGGAAATTTTCCACAATAAATCTTTCCCGTAATTTTTTTTAAATTGCATTTTCTCCCAGGTCACTAAAATACTTTGCTGTGGGAGAGAAGCAGAGAGGAAAGGAAACTTTACCGATGTTTACTAGATTGAAGCATTCATTCTATCAATGTATGACATTATTCTGAGGAAAGGTTTATTTAGCCAATCAGCATTCAAGCCCTGAATGCTGATTGGCTGACAGACGTGTATTTGTACTGCTCTAATTACTTTGGTAACCAGTTTATAATAGCAATAAGGCACCTCGGAGGTTTGTGGTATATGTCCAATATACCATGGCTAAGGGCTGTATGCAGGTACTCCGCATTGCGTCGTGCATAAAGAACAGGCCTTAGCTGTGGTATATACCACACCGCCTCGTGCTTTATTGCTTAACTATAGGGCAACAAGTAATGACAGAAGAAAAGCTGCATGTATCTAATCATAAACAAGTTTACTAACAAAAAATGTACCAAAATGTATGAAAGTAACATAAGTCTATCTAAAAAGGCCTAAAATATAAATAATTGCTCCGCCATCTCTATCTTTGCGGGTTAGGGTCGGGTGCAGGGCCTCAGATTTCCACTTTATCACATACAGTGCGTTCAGAAAGTATTAAGACCCCTTCCTTTTTCCACATTTTGTTACTCTAAAATAGATTAAATTCAACATTTTACTCATCAATCTACACACAATACCCGATAATGACAAAGTGAAAACAGGTTTTTAGAAATGTTTGCATTATTTACATAAGTATTCAGACCCTTTGCTATAACACTTGAAATTGACTTCAGATACATCCTGTTTCCATTGATCATCCTTGGGATATTTCTACATATTGATTGGAGTCCACCTGTGGTATATTCAATTGATTGGACATGATTTGGAAAGGCACACCTGTCTATATAAGATCCCAGAGTTGACAGTGTATGTCAGAGTAAAAACCAAGCCATGAGGTTGAAGGAATTGTTTGTAGACCTCCTAGACAGGATAGTGTCGAGGCACAGATCTGGGAGGATTGAAGGTCCCCAAGAACACAGTAGCCTCCATCATTCTTAAACGGAAGAAGTTTGGAAGCACCGAGTCTCTTCTTAGAGCTGGCCGCGTGGTCAAACTGAGCAATCGGGGGAGAAGGGCCTTGGTCAGGGAGGTGACCAAGAACCTGATGGTCACTTTGACAGAGCTGCAGAGTTCTTCTGTGGAGATGGGAGAACCTTCCAGAAGGACAACCATATCTGCAGCACTCCACCAATCAGGCCTTTAAGAGGTTTTAAGGTAGCCACTCCACAGTAACAGGCACGACAGCCCACTTGGAGTTTAACAAAAAGCACCTAAAGGACACTCAGACCATGAATAACAAGATGTTCTGGTCTGATTAACTCTTTGGCCTGAATGCCAAGCATCACGTCTGGAGGAAACCTGCCACCATCCCTACGGTAAAGCATGGTGGTGGAAGCATCATTATGTGGGGATGTTTTTCAGCAGCAGGGACTGGGAGACTAGTCAGGATCGAGGGAAAGATGAACGGAGCAAAGTACAGAGAGATCCTTGATGAAAACCTGCTGCAGAGTGCTCAGGACCTCAGACTGAGGCGTAGGTTTACCTTCCAACAGAAAAACGACCCTAAGCACACAGCCAAGACAACACAGGAGTGGCTTCTCTGAATGTCCTTTAGTGGCCCAGCCAGAGCCTGGACTTGAACCCGATCGAACATCTCTGGAGAGACCTGAAAATAGCTGTGTAGCGACGCAACCCCTCCAACCTGACAGAGCTTGAGAGGATTTGCAGGGCAAAATGGGAGAAACCAAATACAGTTGTGCCAAGCTTGTAGCGTCATACCCAAGAAGACTCAAGGCTGTAATCGCTGCAAAATGGGCTTTAACAAACTATTGATTAAAGGGTCTGAATACCTATGTAAATGTGATATTTAAGTTTTAAATTTTTAATACATTTGCAAACATTTAAAAAATCTGTTTTTGCTTTGTCATTATGGGGTAACGTGTGTAGATTGATGAGGGACAAAAATGTTATCAATTTTAGAGTAAAGCTGTAACATAACAAAATGTGGAAAAAGTCAAGGTCTGAATATTTTCCGAATGCACCGTATAGTCGAGCGGTTGCGGATGGATTATTAGCAATTGTGGGCAGGTGCAACATATAACTTCCAATTTGAGCATTTGTGAAGTGAATTGATGTCGAGAAATAAGCCCGCAGCCTCAGAATAGTTCTACATGCTGTGAAAGACCAAAGACGTCTGCATAAAATATCTGTGCCTAGCATACTCCTGTAGAAGACCTTTGTTTAAAAATTGACATTTTACTGTTTGTCCCTCTTGAGACGCCGTAGCAACATAGCCAGTAACACTTGCCCAAAATGTTATTAGTCTAAGATAAATCAAGAAATCTGTTACTCATTTTTACATTTTTGCCAAGGGGGTCTTAGTTGCACAATTTTACATTTAACTAAGATGATTGGTGCAGTATTTCAATTAAAACATTTACAGGAAAGCTAGTCATCTCTCAAGTTAAATAAAAAAATGTATGACAACAAACAGTTAATTGAAGAATCCTGTCCATAGTTCTCAATCCTACTAGGAGTAGTACTGTTGACCAATCACCAATGACGGGGCGTAGACTTTGGCAATATGACTTGCCTAGCCGACGACCAAAACGAACAAAAACGTCACAAAGTTTCATCATAATATATGAGCAAATTGTTTAGACTGGGAAGCACTAACGCCACACTAACAAGCAGAGAGACACAGAAGGTTCCCTCAATTTCCTGTGACAATATGACAGGCACAGCTTTCTGTTGGAGATTGTTCAGGGTCTGCACATGGAATTATTATTTAATTGAACACTCCATTGAAGCATAGTGTTGGATATATCATTTCATAGCAGTTTTGTGTTCTTCAAAGAACAAAACCTCAAACAAAACTTAAAACTCGAAGTTTTGAATGAATTCACATGGCAAGTAAGATATAGTCTAATTCATTGATAGATTTTCCAGTGCTATGGACGGGTATTTCACTGTGTAGTCAGACATGTTGGCCTAGTTACACAAGCTTAACGGGTTGTCATATCCCAGAGGAAAGAGTGAATAAATTATTTACCAGGCCATGCATTCTATGAATCTAAATCCATAAAATGTTCTCAGCTATCAAACCTCCACAGTATTTACTGATCATACATCACTTTGAAAGTCAATATTTCATTGGCGCAAGAGTGATTTGAAAGAAGGGCACCCAAAAAGATGGATGACTGCTGCACCACCCACGCCTGTCCTCTACTACACTCCAAAAGCCAGTACTAAGAACACACTGTCATGCTATACACTAGTCATACAGGTTGTCAGTACAGTCATTGTTGCTCTGCAATACTTTTAACATCCTTCTAAATTGAAGGGAAAGGGGGTACCTAGTCAGTTGTACAACTGAATGCATTCAACTGAAATGTGTCTTCTGCATTTAACCCCAACCCTCAGAGAGGTGCAGGGGGACTGCCTTAATCGACATCCACGGCACCCAGTGGATTAACTGCCTTGCACAGGGCCAGAATGACAGATTTTTACCTTGTCAGCTCGGGTTGCTGGACCAACACTCTAACCACTTTTTTGTATAACCAGTGGTGTAAAGTACTTAAGTAAAAATACTTTCAAGTACTACTTTAGTTTTTTTGGTATCTGTACTTTACTTTCCTACTTTTATTTTTGACAACTTTTACTTTTACTTCACCACATTCCTGAAGAAAATAATGTACTTTTTACTGTACACTGTACTTTTTACTATTTTCCCTGACACCCAAAAAAGTACTCGTTACATTTTGAATGCTTAGCAGGACAGGAAAATGGTCCAATTCACCCACTTATCAAGAGAACATCCTGGCCTTCCCTACTGCCTCTGATCTGGCGGACTCACTAAACACAAATGCATTGCTTGTAAATTATGCCTGAGTGTTGGAGTATACCCCTGGATATCCGTAAATAAAACAAACAAGAAAATGGTGCCGTCTGGTTTGCTTAATATAAATTATTTGAAATGATTAATACTTTTACTTTTGATACTTAAGTACATTTTATCAATTACATTTACTTTCGATACTTAAGTATATTTAAAACCAAATACTTTTAGACTTTTATTGAAGTAGTATTTTACTGGGTGACTTTCACTTTTACTTGAGTCATTTTCTATGAAGGGATCTTTACTTTTACTTTTACTCAAGTATGACAATTGGGTACTTTTTCCACCACTGAGCATAACCGTTGTTACTTGTGCATTTTATGTCGTTGGCAAAGAAACGTCTCAAAGTAGCACGGAAAAAGAAGACGCTTTGAAATGTTTTAGTGTGAACTCCTCTGACCAACTGTTTGATCAAAGTTTCTTACCAGAACACCACCAACCCAAACCCTACCAGAGACCGAAGAGGTCTACTCGCAATAATAAAAGATATGAAGGAATTGATTAAAAACATGATAAAAAGCCACGCGCACACGCCACGTCTCTTTCTATGAGCACAAGCATTGTTCATGACACAAACTGTTCACACTATTATTGTTGGTGGAGATCATTTTGCAGGTTTAAAGCTTATTTCTAATGTGTATTCATGTTATATTTGCGTGACTAAAAAATTACAACAATCTATGGGCTAAAAAAATGAAATAAAAAAAGTTAACTGACATGGGCTAGTTGATCTGAACATTTCTGACGAGTTATCCCTGCGCCCCCCTGCCGACACCACAGTTTGGGAAGCACTGCCTTAAAGGACTTGCAGAGATGTTTTGGGTGACAGTGACAAAATTGACGTTTTAATTATTCATTTGGATCATAACAGGATATTTAAAAGGGGGAAATTAATGAGGGGGATCACCTTTGGTTCGGTGCGTCAATTTGTTTCCCGGTGCATTATTTAAATCATCCCCCACGGTGCAACTTTCAAACCACTGTGAGGAGGATATGATTGATAAACAGTTGCGCTGTGATAAATGATAGGAACAAGTACCTTGTTCTAAACTTTTTCTCATGCAGGCTTTTTGGTAGCTATTGATCTCTCTCTCTCTCTCTCTCTCTCTCTCTCTCTCTCTCTCTCTCTCTCTCTCTCTCTCTCTCTCTCTCTCTCTCTCTCTCTCTCTAAGAATGATTGTGCTCTTACTATTCTTGAAAAGCACATTGGTCTCCTGCTATTTTCCAGGGCCCGGTTTCCCAAAAGCATCTTAAGGCTAAGTTCATCATTGGAACCTTCGTAGGAGCATCGTTTGAGCTGTTTCCCAAAACCGTCGTTATTAACGTTGCACTTGAAAACGCTCTTAATCTAACGCCTGCCTCAGATCACTCGTAGAACAGCTAAGTGCGTCGTTAGATGCTTTTTTGCCCTCCGCATCATTTTATACACAAAACATCTCCACTAAACATAGAATCACATGGTTTATCCGTGTCTGTGACAGCTGACAACTTCAGAACAAAGTTGACTACAAATACAAAGTTGCCAGTGTCTTTGCAATTGATATAAACAAGGGACGTATAAAAAGATGCTTCAAATGAGAACCGAGATGACCGCATTAAAATATAAATACAGTAGACTATAGGCCTATTTCAATCATATTGAAATACATTTCATGTTCAATAAATCGAGTTCTATTTTGCTAGTAGTAGGCTACTGTCTGTAATTTGTCTCAATATATTTCATGATGTGCAGCCTAACGTGCGGAATGATGTGCCAAATCTGTGAGTTTGTGCATTTTTATTGGGAAGGCATTACAATAAGCCGAGTCAATACTTGCAGCTGTAGGTGGTAATATCTCTCGAGGAGTTGATCCGTCGTCAGTATTGTGAAATAATTATAATGTTAGCGTAAGATTTTCATAGAAAAAGCTGATCTGAGAGCAGCGCTCCCTTTCTTTCGATCCTATCAGTACTGACCCATGATCCAATGACTCACTTAGCAACCGTTCTATCTGCATGGTGTTTTGGAAAAGACATTTTGACATCTTTGGCCGTTGTAGGACAGATGCAATGTTACAACACCAGGAAGCCTAAATTCCATTGCTACGGGGAAACCGGGCCCAGGTCAGCAAGCCTTTGATGGGTAAGATTATCAGCAAGGCAGTGGAGCATGAAGGACAGCAGTACATCAATCTTTCCTATCTTTTATCCCCTGGAACAACAGTGTGAGATGGGTACTAAGCAGGTAGTACTCTGAAGTTGACGAGTAGCCTACATTTGACATTCCGTCATTAACATCACCCTGACTCCACAAACCTTCATAAACTTTTGATTGGTCAGACATTCACACTTGACCTTTATATATGGCTGCCACCCCTATCTAACTGTTTGCATATTTATTTTGCCCTAGAATGGTTGCCTCTGTAAAGGTAAGTATAACATGAAAGGTCAACTGAGTTCATCGTTCCCATTTGTAGATGGGAGAAAGGTTAATAAACATATAAAAACTGCAGGAGAACACCTAAATGATAAAAGCCCCGAAGGGGGCAAGGCAAAACTGTTTTGCATTCCAATTTGCCAAAGATGACTTTTGACTTCCCCTCGCAATATTAATGGGCAAATGGACAATTAGTTAAATTATGTGATCTTTAGAGTTCACAGCTTACCTTCATTTGTTACCTGAGGCAGACCTTCACGGTTGACTGCCCATTGACTTACCAGACACTTTTTAAATTATGTTTTGGAATGTTGGGGGGCGGGAGGCTGAGGGAGAGGACGGAGCTCTAACATTTGTCCACTGGGTTGAAGGGTCCTGATCCTTTTTTAATACATCTAGTTTTATTCCTATTGATTTATCCAACACATCATGTACAATTCCTTCAGAAAGTATTCACACCTCTTGACTTTTTCCACATTTTGTTGTGTTACAGCCTGAATTTAAAATGGATTGAATGGAGATGTCGTGTCACTGGCCTACACACAGTACCCTATAATGTCAAAGTGGAATTGTGTTCATTTTTACAAATGAATAAAGAATGAAACGCTGAAATGTCTTGAGTAAATAAGTATTCAAACCCTTTATTATGGCATTTGCTTAACAACTCACGTAATAAGTTGCATGGACTCACTCTTTGTGTGCAATAATAGTGTTTAACATGATTTTTTTATGACTTCCCCATCTCTGTACCCCACAGATACAACAATATGTAAGGTCCCTCATCGAGCAGTGAATTTCAAACACAGATTCAACGACAAAGACCAGGGAGGTTTTCCAATGCCTCGCAAAGGAGGGTGCCTATTGGTATATGGGTAAAAAAAGCAGACATTGAACATTCTTTTGAACATGGTGAAGTTATTAATTACAGTTCGGATGGTGTATCAACACACCCAGTCACTACAAAGATACAGGTGTCCTTTCTTACTCAGTTGCTGGAGAGGAAGCAAACCATTCTGGGATTTCACTATGAGGCCAATGGTGAATTTAAAACCGTTACAGAGTTTAATGGCTGTGACAGGAGAAAACTGAGGATGGCTCAACAACATTGTAGTTACTCCACAATACGAACCTAAATGACAGAGTGAAAAGAAGGAAGCCTGTACATAATAAAAATATTCCAAAACATGCATCCTGTTTGCAATAAGGCACTAAAGTAAAACTGCAAAAGCTGCAAAGAAATTGACTTTATGTCCTGAATACAAAGTGTTATGTTCGAGGGAAATCCAACACAACACATCACTTGTCACGCCCTGATCTGTTTCACCTGTCCTTGTGATTGTTTCCCCCAGTGTATTTATCCCTGTGTTTCCTGTCTCTCTGTGACAGTTCGTCTTGTCTTGTCTTGTCAACCAGAGTGTATTTCCCGTTGCTCCTGCTTTTCTATTCTCTCTTTTTCTCGTCCTCCCGGTTTTGACCCTTGCCTGCCCTGACTCTGAACCCGCCTGCCTGACCATACTGCCTGCCCTGACCTCCTGGACTCTGACCTTGTTATGATCTTTTTGCCTGTCCACGACCATTCTCCTGCCTGCCGCTTGGATACTAATAAATATCAGAGACTCAAACCATCTGCCTCCTGTGTCTGCATCTGGGTCTCGCCCTGTGCCCTTATATCACCGAGTACCACTTTTCAAATTTTCAAGCATACCCATGTTATGTTATGTTATGTTAGCATACCCATACCCATGCACAGACAAAATCCTAGAGGAAAACCTGGTTCAGTCAGCTTTCCAACAGACACTGGGAGATAAATTCATATTTCAGCAGGACAATAACTTAAAACACAAGGCCAAATCTACACTGGATTTGCTTACCAAGACGACATTGAATGTTCCTGAGTAGCCTAGTAATAGTTTTGAAATTGGCTAGAAAATCTATGGCAAGACATGAAAATGGCTGTCCAACAATGATCAACAACCAACTTGACAGAGCTTAAATAATTATTTTTAAGAATAATATGCAGATATTGTACAATCCAGGTGTGCAAAGCTCTTAGAGACTTACCCCAAAAGGCTCACATCTGTAATCACTGCCAAAGGTGATTTTAATTAAGATATAATGCCCGAGAAGGCGGTGTTTGGAGGACATATTGGCATGGGTGTTGTTAGGCCCGAGACGAAACACCGGCTTCGAGGAAATTATCACTTTTATACAACGGATTCCCAACATATTCAAATAATGATTGACATAATTTCATAAAAAAAACATTATTTTGATTAATTTATTCATACTATTTCATCGTTCCACAAGATATAGTCCCGATACAAATCTATGGTTGCTACCGAAGCCGCTGGTCGTTCGTTCTATCGGTTGTTAAATCTTTTTGTTCTAAATCTATGGACTTATTATTAGTTCTAAATGTTATTAGTTCTAAATGTTCAGTTGCCTTGATGGCTGGCAACGTTCTTATCACTTGCTTGCTAGCTAGCCAACTTTGGCTAACACAGTCAGGTCAAACCGTGCACCCAAAAAAACAACAAAGTAGCTGCACTTGCGTTTGTTGAAGCTGTTTCCTAGTGATTTTTTTGGGGAAAGATCCATAATAATAATGTGCAATTTCGCCAGGCATAGAAAATGTGCTCTTTTGCCAGGCCACTGTTCAGAAGAGATAGCCAACTACACAGCTAACACACTTCAAACTGAAGCTGGAATGACAGCAAACTAGCTGCATTTTGTGTTTTTCTATTGACATTTCTTTATATATATCCATACAAATGATTTTGACTAGCTGAGAAAAGCTGCCAGCCTGTCTGTCTCATCCCGACTCCCGACACGTTCATTACTATGGGACAGCTGGAGATCGAATTTCAATATTGAAACAATGTTGCAAATGTCGGAGAGACAGACAGCAAGGTTTATACAAATCTCCACTGTTGAAAACCAAATGCTGGTCTAAAATAAATGGGAGATAATGTCTAGATGCTTTTTATAGTGTGTATCTAGTACACTACATGACCAAAAGTAAGTAACATGAAGCACACATTTAACGCCTTTCCTATAAGCACATGACATCCCTGTTTGGACAGGAAGGGTCAGTGGAAACACGTGTGTTTAGCAGAGAGGAATGACCTACACTACATGGCCAAAAGTATGCTCGTCGAACAACTCATTCACATTAATATGGAGTTTCCCCCCCTTTGCTGCTACAATAGCCTCCACTCTTCTGGGAAGGCTTTCCTCTAGATGTTGGAACATTGCGGGGACTTGCTTCCATTCATCCACAAGAGCCATTGTCATTGTATGTCATTGGCATTGTATGTGACAGGTAGCCTAGCGGATAGGAGCGTTGGGCCAGTAACCAAAAGGTTGCCAGATCGAATCCCCGAGCTGATAAGGTACAACATCGGTTGTTCTGCCCCTGAGCAAGGCAGTTAACCCACTGTTCCCCATATGTGAATGTCAATTAAGGCAGCCCCCTGCACCTCTCTGAGTCAGAGGGGTTGGGTTGAATGCATTCAGTTGTACATTTTACATTTACATTTAAGTCATTTAGCAGACGCTCTTATCCAGAGCGACTTACAAATTGGTGCATTCACCTTATGATATCCAGTGGAACAACCACTTTACAATAGCGCATCTAACTCTTTTAAGGGGGAGGGGGGGGTTAGAAGGATTACTTTATCCTATCCTAGGTATTCCTTAAAGAGGTGGGGTTTCAGGTGTCTCCGGAAGGTGGTGATTGACTCCGCTGACCTGGCGTCGTGAGGGAGTTTGTTCCACCATTGGGGTGCCAGAGCAGCGAACAGTTTTGACTGGGCTGAGCGGGAACTGTACTTCCTCAGAGGTAGGGAGGCGAGCAGGCGAGCAGGCCAGAGGTGGATGAGCGCAGTGCCCTTGTTTGGGTGTAGGGCCTGATCAGAGCCTGAAGGTACGGAGGTGCCGTTCCCCTCACAGCTCCGTAGGCAAGCACCATGGTCTTGTAGCGGATGCGAGCTTCAACTGGAAGCCAGTGGAGAGAGCGGAGGAGCGGGGTGACGTGAGAGAACTTGGGAAGGTTGAACACCAGACGGGCTGCGGCGTTCTGGATGAGTTGTAGGGGTTTAATAGCACAGGCAGGGAGCCCAGCCAACAGCGAGTTGCAGTAATCCAGACGGGAGATGACAAGTGCCTGGATTAGGACCTGCGCCGCTTCCTGTGTGAGGCAGGGTCGTACTCTGCGAATGTTGTAGAGCATGAACCTACAGGAACGGGTCACCGCCTTGATGTGAGTTGAGAACGACAGGGTGTTGTCCAGGATCACGCCAAGGTTCTTAGCACTCTGGGAGGAGGACACAATGGAGTTGTCAACCGTGATGGCGAGATCATGGAACGGGCAGTCCTTCCCCGGGAGGAAGAGCAGCTCCGTCTTGCCGAGGTTCAGCTTGAGGTGGTGATCCGTCATCCACACTGATATGTCTGCCAGACATGCAGAGATGCGATTCGCCACCTGGTTATCAGAGGGGAGAAAGGAGAAGATTAATTGTGTGTCGTCTGCATAGCAATGATAGGAGAGACCATGTGAGGATATGACAGAGCCAAGTGACTTGGTGTATAGCGAGAATAGGAGAGGGCCTAGAACAGAGCCCTGGGGGACACCAGTGGTGAGAGCGCGTGGTGCGGAGACAGATTCTCGCCACGCCACCTGGTAGGAGCGACCTGTCAGGTAGGACGCAATCCAAGCGTGGGCCGCGCCGGAGATGCCCAGCTCGGAGAGGGTGGAGAGGAGGATCTGATGGTTCACAGTATCAAAGGCAGCCGATAGGTCTAGAAGGATGAGAGCAGAGGAGAGAGAGTTAGCTTTAGCAGTGCGGAGCGCCTCCGTGACACAGAGAAGAGCAGTCTCAGTTGAATGACTAGTCTTGAAACCTGACTGATTTGGATCAAGAAGGTCATTCTGAGAGAGATAGCAGGAGAGCTGGCCAAGGACGGCACGTTCAAGAGTTTTGGAGAGAAAAGAAAGAAGGGATACTGGTCTGTAGTTGTTGACATCGGAGGGATCGAGTGTAGGTTTTTTCAGAAGGGGTGCAACTCTCGCTCTCTTGAAGACGGAAGGGACGTAGCCAGCGGTCAAGGATGAGTTGATGAGCGAGGTGAGGTAAGGGAGAAGGTCTCCGGAAATGGTCTGGAGAAGAGAGGAGGGGATAGGGTCAAGCGGGCAGGTTGTTGGGCGGCCGGCCGTCACAAGACGCGAGATTTCATCTGGAGAGAGAGGGGAGAAAGAGGTCAAAGCACAGGGTAGGGCAGTGTGAGCAGAACCAGCGGTGTCGTTTGACTTAGCAAACGAGGATCGGATGTCGTCGACCTTCTTTTCAAAATGGTTGACGAAGTCATCCGCAGAGAGGGAGGAGGGGGGAGGAGGGGGAGGAGGATTCAGGAGGGAGGAGAAGGTGGCAAAGAGCTTCCTAGGGTTAGAGGCAGATGCTTGGAATTTAGAGTGGTAGAAAGTGGCTTTAGCAGCAGAGACAGAAGAGGAGAATGTAGAGAGGAGGGAGTGAAAGGATGCCAGGTCCGCAGGGAGGCGAGTTTTCCTCCATTTCCGCTCGGCTGCCCGGAGCCCTGATCTGTGAGCTCGCAGTGAGTCGTCGAGCCACGGAGCAGGAGGGGAGGACCGAGCCGGCCTGGAGGATAGGGGACATAGAGAGTCAAAGGATGCAGAAAGGGAGGAGAGGAGGGTTGAGGAGGCAGAATCAGGAGATAGGTTGGAGAAGGTTTGAGCAGAGGGAAGAGATGATAGGATGGAAGAGGAGAGAGTAGCGGGGGAGAGAGAGCGAAGGTTGGGACGGCGCAATACCATCCGAGTAGGGGCAGTGTGGGAAGTGTTGGATGAGAGCGAGAGGGAAAAGGATACAAGGTAGTGGTCGGAGACTTGGAGGGGAGTTGCAATGAGATTAGTGGAAGAACAGCATCTAGTAAAGATGAGGTCAAGCGTATTGCCTGCCTTGTGAGTAGGGGGGGAAGGTGAGAGGGTGAGGTCAAAAGAGGAGAGGAGTGGAAAGAAGGAGGCAGAGAGGAATGAGTCAAAGGTAGACGTGGGGAGGTTAAAGTCACCCAGAACTGTGAGAGGTGAGCCATCCTCAGGAAAGGAACTTATCAGGGCGTCAAGCTCATTGATGAACTCTCCAAGGGAACCTGGAGGGCGATAAATGATAAGGATGTTAAGCTTGAAAGGGCTGGTAACTGTGACAGCATGGAATTCAAAGGAGGCGATAGACAGATGGGTCAGGGGAGAAAGAGAGAATGTCCACTTGGGAGAGATGAGGATCCCAATGCCACCACCCCGCTGACCAGAAGCTCTCGGGGTGTGCGAGAACACGTGGGCAGACGAGGAGAGAGCAGTAGGAGTAGCAGTGTTATCAGTGGTAATCCATGTTTCCGTCAGTGCCAAGAAGTCGAGGGACTGGAGGGACGCATAGGCTGAGATGAACTCTGAATTGTTGGCCGCAGATCGGCAGTTCCAGAGGCTGCCGGAGACCTGGAACTCCACGTGGGTCGTGCGCGCTGGGGACACCAGGTTAGAGTAGCGGCGGCCACGCGGTGTGAAGCGTTTGTATGGTCTGTGCAGAGAGGAGAGAAGAGGGATAGACAGACACATAGTTGACAGGCTACAGAAGAGGCTACGCTAATGCAAAGGAGATTAGAATGACAAGTGGACTACACGTCTCGAATGTTCAGAAAGTTAAGCTTACGTTGCAAAAAAAAATAAAAAAAAATAAAAAAAATAAAAAATATATAATCTTATTGACTAAAATGATATAGTACTGCTGGCTGGTGAAGTAGGCTGGCTAGCAGTGGCTGCGTTGTTGACTTTGTTTGAAACTGTACAACTGACTAGGTATCCTTTTTCTTTAATTGCATGCTGTAGCTTGAAGATTTCCCTTCACTGGAATTAAGGGGCCTAGTCCGAACCATGAAAAACAGCCCAGACCATTAGTCCTCTTCCAGCAAACTTTACAGTTGGCATTATGCATTGGGGCAGGTAGCGTTCTCCTGACATCCATCAAACCCAGATTTGTCCGTCGGACTGGCAGATGGTGAAGCGTCATTCATCACTCCAGAGAACACGTTTCCACTAGTCCAATGGTGGTGAGCTTTACACCACTCCAGCCAATGCTTGGCATTGCACATGGTGATTTTAGGCTTATGTGCGGCTGCTCAGCCATGGAAACCCATTTCATGAAGCTCCCGACGAACAGTTATTGTGCTGACGTTGCTTCTAGAGGCAATTTGGAACTCAGGAGTGAGTGTTGCAACCGAGGACAGACTATTTTTAGGCAGTACGTGCTTCAGCACTCGGTGGTTCTGTTCTGTGAGCTTGTGTGGCCTACCACTTCGTGGCTGAGCCGTTGTTGCTCTTAGATGTTTCCACTTCACAATAACAACACTTACAATTGACCCGGGCAGCTCTAGCAGGGCAGAAATCTGACGAACTGACTTGTTGGAAAGGTGGCATCCTATGACGGTGACAAGGTGAAAGTCACTGAGCTCTTCAGTATGGGCCATTCTACTGCCAATGTTTGTCTATGGAGATTGCATGGCTGTGTGCTCGATATTATACACCTGTCAGCAACGGATGTGGCTCAAATAGTGAAATCCACTAATTTGAAGGGGTGTCCACCTACTTTTGGCCATGTAGTGTATATACAGTGCATTCGGGAAGTATTCAGACACCTTGACTTTTACCATATATTGTAACGTTACAGCCTTATTCTAAAATTGATTCAATTGTTTGCTTTTTCTCATCAATGTACACACAGTAACCCATAATGACAAGGCACAAACTGTTTTTTTGTTGTTGCAAAACCCCCCCGGAAATATCACATTTACGCAAGTTTTCAGACCCTGTACTCAGTACTTTGTTGAAACACCTTTGGCAGTGATTACAGCCTTGATTCTTCTTGGGTATGACACTACAAGCCTGGCACACTCTGCAGATCCTCTCAAGCTCTGTCAGGTTAAACGGGTAGTGTGGCTACACAGCTCTCTCTCCAGAGAGGTTCAATTGGGTTCTTGTCCAGGCTCTGGCTGGGCCACTCAAGGACATTCAGAAACTTGTCCCAAAGCCACTCCTGCATTGTCTTGCCTATGTGCTTAGGGTTGTTGTCCTGTTGGAAGGTGAACCTTCGCTCTAGTTTGAGGTTCTGAGCACTCTGGAGCAGGTTTTCTAAAGGATCTCTCTGTAATTTGTTCCATTCATCTTTCCCTCGATCCTGACTAGTCTCCCAGTCTCTGCTGCTGAAAAACATCCCCACAGCAGGATGCTGCCACCACCATAGGGATGGTGCTAGGTTTCCTCCAGACGTGGCATTCAGGCCAAAGAGTTTAATATTGGTTTCATCAGACCAGAGAATTTTATTTCTCATGGACTGAGAGTCCTTTAGGTACCTTTTGGCAAACTGTCAAAAGGTACCTAAACCCAAGCGGGCTGTCATGTGCCTTTTACTGAGGAGTGGCTTCTGTCTGGCCACTACCATAAAGTCATGATTGGTGGAGAGCTGCAGAGATGGAATGTTTCCCCATCTCCACAGAGGAACTCTGCAGCTCTGTCAGAGTGACCATTGGGTTCTCCCTGACCAAGGCCCTTCTCCCCCGATTACACAGTTTGGCCGGGCGGCCCACTCTAGGAAGAGTGTTGGTGGTTCCAATCTTCTTCCATATAAGAATGATGTAGGCCAAGGTGTTCTTGGGGACCTTCAATGCTGCAGACAATTTGTTGGTACCCTTCCCCAGATCTGTGCCTCGACACAATCCTGTCTCGGAGCACTACGGACAATTCCTTCGACCTCATGGCTTGGTTTTTGCTCTGACATGCACTGCCAACTGTGGGACCTTATATAGACAGGTGTGTGTATTTCCAAATCAGGTCCAATCAATTGAATTTACCACAGGTGGACTCCAATCAAGTTGTAGAAACATCTCAAGGATGATCAATGGAAACAGGATGCACCTGATCTCAATTTCGAGTCTCATAGCAAATGGTCTGAATACTTATGTAAATAAGGTATTTCTGTTCAAAACATTTTTATAAATTTGCGAAAATCTATTGTCATTATTTGGTATTGTGTGTAGATTGGTGAGGGGGGAAATGATTTAATCAATTTTAGAATAAGGCTGTAACATAACAAAATGTGGAAAAAGTGGAGGCGTCTGAATACTTTCTGAATGCACTGTAAATTGTCTGGCTGAGCTGATGAAACAGTAGATTGCGCAATCAGATTGAACACAGTTAATAGGCATTTCAACACCATAGATTTAGCCAGTGGCAACTTGTGGAATAGACATCGACTGGAATGTGGTTTTAACCAATCAGAATCTAGGATTAGACCTACACATTGTATTACATGTATTGAGTCAGGGGTGTGAATACTTATGCAAATTAGATATTTCTGTATTACATTTTCAATGAATTTGCTAAAATTTCTAAAAACATGCTTACACTGTCATTATGGGGTATTGTGTGGAGATGGGTGAGAGTTTTTCCCATTCTGAATTCAGGCTGTAGCAACAAAATGTGGAATAAGTCAATGGTTTTGAAAACTTTCTGAAGACACTGTATTTCGTCTACTCTTCAATTTAACGTGTCACAAGCTTTCATGGTGTGCTACAGTATAAGTTTGGTGACAGTTACTGATGTCATCCTGTTGGATCAATGAATGAGTCTGAGTCTCTGCCAAGTCTTCCACGGGCACAGCATAGGATATTCAACATCCACATCATCTGAGAGATACACTACACGTCAAAAGTTTTAGAACACCTACTCATTCAAGGGTTTTTCTTTATTTTTACTATTTTCTACATTGTAGAATAATAGTGAAGACATCAAAACCATAAAATCATGTAGTAACCAAAAAAGTGTTAAACAAATCAAAAAATACATTTATATTTGAGATTCTTCAAATAGCTACCCTTTGCCTTGATGACTGCTTCGCACACTCTTGGAATTCTCTCAACCAGCTTCACGAGGTAAACACCTGGAATGCATTTCAATTAACAGGTGTACCTTCTTAAAAGTTAATTTGTGGAATTTCTTTCCTTTTACTGCGTTTGAGCCAATCAGTTGTGTTGTGACAAGGTAGGGGTGGTATACAGAAGATAGCCTTATTTGGGGGAAAAACAAGTTCATATTACGGCAAGAACAGCTCAAATAAGCAAAGAGAAATGACAGTCCATCATTACTTTAAGACATGAAGGTCAGTCAATCTGGAAAATTTCAAGAACTTTGACAGTTTCTTCAAGTGCAGTCGCAAAAACCATCAAGCGCAATGATGAAACTGCCTCTCATGAGGACCGCCACAAGAATGGAAGACCCAGAGTTTCCTCTGCTGCAGAGGATCAAATCAAATCAAATTTTATTAGTCACATGTGCCGAATACAACAGGTCTTCACCTTACAGTGAAATTCTTACTTACGAGCCCCTAACCAACAGTGCAGTTTCAAAAAATATGCATAAAAATAAGAGATAAAAGTAACAAATAATTAAAGAGCAGCAGTAAAAAAAATATAATATATACAGGGGGGTGCCGGTATAGAGTCAATGTGAGGGGGCACCGGTTAGTTGAGGTAGTATGTACATGTAGGTAGAGTTAATTAAAGTGACTATGCATGGATGACAACAGAGAGTGGCAGTGGTGTGGAGAGGGGAGGGGGGGTGGAAATGCAAATAGTCTGGGTAGCCATTTCACTAGATGTTCAGGAGTCTTATGGCTTGGGGGAAGAAGCTGTTTAGAAGCCTCTTGGACCTATACTTGGCGCTCCGGTACCGCTTGCCGTGCGGTAGCAAAGAGAACAGTCTATGACTAGGGTGGCTGGAGTCTGACAATTTTTAGGGCCTTTCTCTGACACCGCCTGGTATAGAGGTCCTGGATGGCAGGAAGCTTGGCCCCAGTGATGTACTGGGCCGTTCGCACTACCCTCTGTAGTGCCTTGCGGTCGGAGGCTGAGCAGTTGCCATACCAGGCAGTGATGCAACCAGTCAGGATGCTCTCAATAGTGCAGCTATAGAACCTTTTGAGGATCTGAGGACCCATCTTTTCAGTCTCCTGACGGGGAATAGGTTTTGTCGTGCCCGCTTCACGACTGTCATGGTGTGCTTGGACCATGTTAGTTTGTTGTTGATGTGGACACTAAGGTACTTGAAGCTCTCAACCTGCTCCACTACAGCCCCGTCGATGAGAATGGGGGCGTGCTCGGTCCTCTTTTTCCTGTAGTCCACAATCATCTCCTTTGCCTTGATCACGTTGAGGGAGAGGTTGTTGTCCTTGCACCACACGGCCAGGTCTCTGACCTCCTCCCTATAGGCTGTTTCGTTGTTATCGGTGATCAGGCCACTGTTGTGTCATTGGCAAATTTAATGATGGTGTTGGAGTCGTGCCTGGCCGTGCAGTCATGAGTGAACAGGGAGTACAGGAGGGGGCTGAGCGCTCACCCCTGAGGGGCCCCTGTGTTGAGGATCAGCGTGGCGGATGTGTTGTTACCTACACTTTACACCTGGGGGCGGCCCATCAGGAAGTCCAGGATCCAGTTGCAGAGGGAGATGTTTAGTCCCAGGGTCCTTAGCTTATTGATGAGCTTTGAGGGCGCTCTGGTGTTGCACGCTGAGCTGTAGTCAATGAATAGCATTCTCACATAGGTGTTCCTTTTGTCCAGGAAGGAGAGTGATGGAGTGCTGCATCAGATGACCTGGCTTTCACAATCTCCCGACCTAAGCCAAATTGAGATGGTTTGGGATGAGTCGGACCACAGAGTGAAGGAAAAGCAGCCAACAAGTGCTCAGCGTATGTGGGAACTTCTTCAAGACTGTTGGAAAAGCATTCCACGTGAAGCTGGTTGACAGAATGCCAAGAGTGTACAACGCTGTCATCATGGCAAAGGGTGGCTATTTGAAGAATGTAAAATATAAAATATATTTTGATTTGTTTAACACTTTTTTGCTTACTACATGATTCCATATGTGTTATTTCATAGTTTTGATGTCTTCACTATTATTCTACAATGTAGAAAATAGTAAAAATAAAGAAAAACTCTTGAATGAGTACGTGTTCTAAAACTTTTGACCGGTAGTGCAAGATCGTCTTGTAGGCTGTTGCATAAACATACCGAAATATAAAGCTGTCTATTCATAACAGTAACTGTCCAAATTGTACTTTAAATAGGTACTGTGCTCTTACATAACAAATTCTATGCAACAGCAAGGTATCAGTGCAACAATCTGTCCAATCCCAACAGGGCCAGTCTACCAGGTGTTCGTCTCACTGCCAACAAGCTGCATCTAGGAAAACAGAGAAGGCCTACATACTGAATGCTGACCCGGTACCCAACCCTGCGTTTGCAGCTAGTGGAGATAGGTCCATGGATCCACCAAAGAGGTCTGGGACAGGGTTCACAACATGCCCCCCTCACTGCTGGTAGGGTCTGTGTGCGCTGGGTGTGTAATTGTGCTTGTCAGGAATGCGGGTGCTGTCAGCCCAAGAGATTCTCATGTAACGTGCAGCCAGCTTCAGGAGACAACAGGAAGAGATTATGTCAACGTAGGTGGTCTTCTCACACTGAGGCATCTTTGTACTGTACTTTGACGATTTTCGGATTGGTGTAGGTGTAACCGACATAGCCTCTGGAATTATACGTCCTGGCAGAAACCTTAACATTTTAGTGATCTGACATTTCTTCTCCTAGAAGAAGGAAAAGAAACAAAAGACAAAGTCGATGAGTGCAAATCTAATTAAATGTCAACAGGAGGTATTTTTATTTAATTTAATTTTTTTATTTAACCTTTATTTAACCAGGAAGGGCTCATTGAGATTTAAAATCTCTTTTTCAAGAGCGTCCTGGCCAAGATAGGTTAAGATAGATAAGATAGGTAAACCAAAAGGAATAAATAAAAACACAAGAAGGCTAGGTCTGTATCCTGACATTACATAACAGATTTCTGCAATGACATCCAAGGCTGTTGGCAAATGTTTTATTTGAATATAGGCCTACTGTAGCTCTGATTGGCTATGGCGGACCGGTCTGCGTAGACTCCGGTCCTGGACAAGACAGATGTTTTTATTCGGTTTTATTTACTGCAGTGTCTATTAATTGTCCAAATGCACGGCCACTTTCCCACTCTATATATCAGGGGGGAAAAGGTTACAATTCTTCCTGGGGGTGTAAATGAACAGATTTTAATAAGATTTTATGTTGCTAAAATGCTGTCAGTTCCACTTGAAGTGTGTAACGGTTTTCTTCCTGGGATGAAGGAGAGGACCAAAAAGCAGCACGGCTAGTGTTCAACATGATTTAATAAAGAATATATTAGAACACTACAAACAACAAAACAAGAAATGTGAAACCCGAAACAGTCCTATCTGGTGCAGAACACAAAGACAGACGACAACCACCCACAATCCCCAACACAAAACAAGCCACCTATATATGATTCTCAATCAGGGACAACGATTGACAGCTGCCTCTGATTGAGAACCATATTAGGCTGAACACAGAAACAGACAAACTAGACACACAACATAGAATGCCCACCCAGCTCACGTCCTGACCAACACTAAAACAAGCAACACACATAAGAACTATGGTCAGGACGTGACAAAGTGTTTCAGGTTTTAATGTCACTTGCACATGTACAGTTAAAATTACTTTCTTGCCAACCCTAAACCCAACCATGCAGTAATCAATAATAATGTAATACTGAAAATAACATAAGGTTGAATAAAAACACATGAGAAATAAGAATAAGAAGAACACGAGAAAGTAAGTAAGCTTACAGGGTCAGTCAGTTCCAGTACCATATTTACAGTGTGCAGGGATACTGGAGTGATAGAGGTAGATACAGTATGTCCTGTTATAAGACCGGTTGATGTGCATCCACTAGACAGGTGCATCATTATCTTCATAACACTTCAGTAATTGTTCTTTGGGGGTTTAAAATCACATTTTATTTGTCACATCTAGCTTATGAAGAAGATAGAAGTGTAGATACAGTTAATAAGTGTGATGAAATCATACTGTGAATGATAAATATTGTTTTTTAGACTGAGTATGAGGGGTAATGATGCTGAGTATGATATTAATACAATTTTAATCTTCTGTTTTAGCTTGCATGAGCAATATTTGCTGATAGACTTTGTGGATTGTATTAATGAAAAGTGAAAGAATTAAATCCCTATTTTTTTCTTGCTTTGTTTTCAGGTAATGTGGTAATATTAAATTCATGTTCATAATATAAAGTGCAACTTCCTGTTATAATAATCTTTATTCAAAAGAGTAATGTCTGCAAAATTCTTACCTGACTGCATACTACAGATAGTAATGAATTGCAGTTTTGTGTTGCCAAAAAAGAATGTGCCCACTGGGCACAGACAACAGTTCAACGTCTACCTTTGATTTACATTTGGTTGAGTTGTCAAGTAACGTGAATTCAATGTCAAATCAACAAAACATTTCCATGTCATTGGATTTAGGTGAAAAGTTGAGTGAAAAAAAGTGTCAATTCCCTTACATTGATAACTTTTTTTAAATCCAATCGGTTTTCCACGTTGATTCAACTGTTACGGCTCTCGTTGGTGGTATGAAGAGTGGACCAAGGCGCAGCGTGGTAAGTGTTCATGATTCTTTTATTTCAAAAACACTCAAAGAAAATAACAAACGTGAAAAGCGCACAGTTCTGTCAGGCAGAAACACTAAACAGAAAACAAGATCCCACAACCTAATGGTGGGGAAAAGGGCTGTCTAAGTATGATCCCCAATCAGAGACAGAACCACACTCGGCCAAAAACAAAGAAACAGAAAACATAGAATGCCCACCCAAATCACACCCTGACCTAACCAAATAGAGAAATAAAAAGGCTCTCTATGGTCAGGGCGTGACATCAACGTCATCACATTGACATTTTTGGTTGAAACGTTGATTCAACCAGTTTCCAAATTTTTGCCCAGTGGGTACTCAAATACAACCATCCCTGTACTAAAAACACAAGAGGATGTTTCTAGAGAGTGAGTGCTATATATTTTAAGTTAGAGCAAAGCTTTACAAATAGGGTCGTTCAAATGACACAATGTATAGATGTTTGAAGTAGCACTTGCTTTGAATAAATGGCTCGGGGACATACCTCTGATTCATGCAAGAATCCTTGGATATTCAACGAGGATGAAAAACTAAGGGAGAGGTAAAAGAATAAAGACCTGAAGATGCTTAACAGTTTTTCGCCATGTGAACGTTGATACTCTCCCTCCGGCTTCAGAGAGCAATGTTTATATGCAGGCCTGCCTTTGAATCAGCCCAGATAACAGGGGAAAATATCTGCTCTTCTCCCTTTTGAAGCAGAGAGGGAAAAGACCCTGAGAGACTTGGAAAGACTGCAGCTGTGTGAGAGCTGAGGGAACTCTCCCTGATGACGCCATGCCACCTTTGAAGTCCGGTGATGGTTTCATAGTAACAGCCAGGGAGTCACTGCTGCTCACTGAGCCCAGACAAGGCCTCTGTACTTACCCTTTAAGCTAATGCTAATCATAGCTCACTCACTCCTCTGCAGAAAGGAGACAGCAATGGTATGGTAGTGTAATTGCATAAAGGAAAGACAGACAAGACTTAGCCATCACCCTGGCCTGTTTTTCAGTGCATTAATGCCTCACCATCTCAGGGAGGGAACAAAATAATCCAATCAACTCGGTTTCATGGATTTCATTTAGCGTTAATTGACAGAGGTCATTCGGTACGTTAGAGGCTAGCCAAGGGCACTACGCTACATCTTCATAATGGCTGGATTCCCAGTGGGCTCGGCAGTGTGACCTCACCTCGCAGTGCACCACCGCCGTTCCACTTCGCAGAGTGCAGCCTACAGCATGTCAAAGAGTGTTATCCTGCATCACGCTACCCGCTTAGCACCGCTTGCCATCTGCCATTAGGTATTTGGACATGCATGTTTTTGTTGTGTACTGCAGAGCGTTGCCAGACCTGTAACGTGCCTCTGGTTTACCCCCAAAGAGATACCATCTCCTCTGATCCACTCTACTCTGATCAAGGCTGAAGCCGAATGAAAGAATGGGGGGAGTTGGGAGGAATTCTCAACGCACCTCTTTCAACATACAGTATGACTCACCCTTTGAGACATCATTTTCTGTTTTATAAGCTTCTATTGGGGCCCTCAGGAGCATTTGAAGTGATTTAAGTCAGGGGAGGATTAATGAAAACACTTTGCAGGAACTAACAGTATAGCTTAGCATTGATACAACCGCTTTGGTTCTTAGTGGTACTTTTATATATTTCTTTACATTTCACAACTTGTAAGTGTGTCGTGTTCTTCTTCTTTCTCCGTCATGCATTTCATCCCAGAAACAGAATATGGTGTTAGAATGTTTAAAGCATATGCTTATTTCCCAGTTTACCCTCTGTGGAGACAGAGAAGAGAGCAAGAGAAGGGGTTGCTCTCTGCAGTGCGTGTACACAGATAAACTAGATTGTTCTGGGGAATACATTACATTACGCATGGAGAAAACACTGAATGAATAGCAAGTCTTCCCTATGAAAGTAATAATACCATATTGTGCAGCTTCTGAGTAGCTTCTGAGTAGCGAGCAAGGGGATATTATAGTAGATCACAGGCAGGAATAATGCATGTGATGGATTAGACATGAGAAAGACATGAGAAATAAATAAAACTGATTATTACCTTAATAGTTGCAGTATGTATATTATACGCAGACCATTTTAGTCCTTTGAGTTAATAATAGTTTTTGGGGAAATGAACACTGAATTCTGCCAGAAAAGCGAAGAGGAATCACAGAGCGTATGTGGCCTTCTCGGGGTGTCCAGGGGAAGAGACAGTGTGATCGATAGGACGGTTCCAGTTATGAATTCACTGAGGAGTCAACAACAATGGCAAAAGAGAACAATGGGACAAATGGGAGTTGAGACAAAATGGGGGGCCTAAGAATTGTGATGGATGGCGAGGTGTCTTCCTCTCGCCCCCCAGCAGTAGGAAGGAGAATCCGGCGGGGTGGGGGGGTGGATGAGTAATGAGAAGGCATTATTTTCTGTTACCAAGGCTTATTTCCCTGGGATTTAAAGGCACACGGTCCTGGAAGAGGAATAAAATGAAGGTGCAATACTTTGTGGGGTAGAATGACCAATAATAGGACGAAATGAGATACTATGCATGAATGGCAATTATTTCAAGAATTTCTCTCCCCTATATTTGATATGATATTGCAATATCCTGTTGGTATTTGATCATGTAAAACGTTAATTTCTTTAGAATGAAATGCCAGCTTTATTGATGTGATATTTTCACCAAATGTGAGACTATACATTATGTGTTTATTTAAACCAATATTTGCTCTTCTAAAAAGTAGATTATATGAAGGGTGGGCACAGAGTTTCTTTGGCGCTTTTGAATTTGATTGAGCGGCGGTTTTCCGCTATCCCCTTGACAGGTCTAGACTTGAGACTTGAGACCTTTCGTGTGCCATAGCTGTCAACTTTCACAACGTGCCTTTTCACGTTCACTCTCTGAGATGTTAGGCAACCCTAATAAAGCTACAGTCTGTCTGTGGATTTCCAAAATCACCTTCAAGGTCAGGGAACATAACACAAGGGAGATCCAAGAGAATCGGATGATATTGTAGTGAAGCATTTAAATCACTGACTCCCAAATCAACTCTTAGGCTAGAATCTCTGAATTCAGAATCTCTTAATATCTTGTAGAGCTTTGTGAATATTGGAACACCATTAGAATAATAAATACATGCTGGTACAGAACTGTAGATGTCTGGTTGCCCTCAGAGGCATGGAATGTAAATATTTGTTTACATATGTTTACAAAATAGATAATAGAAAATAGAATAAAAAAACACTTCTATACTTCTTCATATTGTCTCATTGAGACCGCTTGAGTAATGTGACGCACAACTCTTTTGGACATTAGCTATCGCTAATTCACTTAATTATCTATGCGAGGCAGCTGGGACTCGAGAGCTATGTCGGCTAGCCACTGCCCTCACTTAGCATACAGCCCAGTGACCCATGCCACGCACCAACTAAATGTCTCCCTGGTTAAGCTCTGCACGTGTTGCCGCACAAGACACACATCTGCTGTGTACAGCGGCTGTATTTAGATGACGCACAGAACGTTGACGCTTCTCCTTCCTGTTCTTAAGGCTAACGCAAAAGGGATTCATGCTTTTATCGATATCTTAACCGCTGTTAGCCTTCTTCCAAGGCAACGTCATCCGAGAGGACAGGAAATGATCAATTGTGATGATGGAAGTGTGACACTCAAGCTCTGCAACTAAAAATATGAAACAAATGGGGAATATGGCTGTTTATATTCAGCAATACTCTATTAAGTGCTCTTTCCCGCAAAGGTGGCCTCTAACAACTTGACCATGGACAATCGATTGAAAGTTTGCTGAAAAACCTTCATCTTCTTCAGAGCCCACTGTTCTGTCTTCCCATCAAAGCATGACAACCACAGCTAAATGGCTTACTCACTCATATTCCAACCTGCAAAGATTAGTAAATAAAAGTTGAATGGCTTGCACAAGCTTTTTTTACAATCGGTGGCATTCTTAAGAGCACTCAAAACCATTGAAGTGTGTTGCATCTGAAAACTGCAAAATGTTTACTTAGGCCTGAGAGAAATGATGAACCGTTCAAGTCCTTAGTCAATACCACACTGGTTGCAAAAGCACTCGCCAGTAGATACGAAAGTCAGGAATACTATAGATCTTTACATACAGTACGCAAATTCTGTTACTATTTTTACTCTTCACTCGAGATCTGTGAAATGCAAGGTATTTTCATCACAAGAGAGTTGAAAATATATTTATATATTTTAAATGGTAAAGCCCTAAGTTCAAAAACAAGGCAAGAATTTGTTATACATGTGATAGAATATGCACCACATTTATGAAAGTATAGTCTTTGTTCTCCTGCAGGCCACGAGCCAACAAAAACACAATGAGTGGCAGTTCTGCTTTGTCCATGACATTTACTAAGAGCCAGATAAACACTGTGGCATAACCCACCGGAGCCTGTTTCAAATGGAAAAATGTTTCTATTGAATTACCACAGCGGGAATAGTGCCATGCTAATGCGAATTTAACTGTGCTCTTAATTCTTTTGCGCTCTCACTCTATTGCCACGTTTTCAATGGCTTTGGCATGGACCAGCTCATGAGAACAACAGCCATTAAATAATGGGGAAAATACTGCAGAACGTTCAAACAGCTGCAGAGTGGCACCTGGGTGTCTCTCGTCATTGGCAATCTTAATTTGAGGTAAAAACGTGGGTCTACATCTGGAATACCCTCATCTGGAATGTATCCTGTCTCTCTCGCCACTACAGTTTGTTTTACCCATCCTTTTTACAGCATCAATGCCTGCAGTAAGCCTGGGCAGTTTTTTGTTTCAGGCAAAAACAGATTATGAAGGTCTTGGTAATAACGGCTTCATAACTGTAACTGACTTTGCTATTCATAGATAGAGTATACTGACTATACTATACTTAATGACAAAGCAGCCATATTGACTGTTGGCGTTCAGAGGCAGGACGATAGGCTAATGGATAACAGCTAATGGTTAACTATTTCTACTCACCAATGAACTATTCCATGTTACCCGTGGAGATCATAGCACATGTGTTTATTGATTAGTTTCTCGGTGCTCTGGAATTGATTTGAATCGCAATGAGGAGAAGACCGTCCAGCAGCACTTAAATATAACCTTTGTTATAGACTTATCTCATGAGTCAATACTAAGGACAGTTATTAATACTTAAGGCAATAAGTCCTCACATTAAAAATAAAATGCAAAAAATGTGTTCAAGATGAGGGAGAAGATATATGGAGATGTTTGAAGACTGAGGTAAGTTAACACTCACAGCATACTGCCCCTATTAACTTTTGGTAAAAGTTAACTCCGTGTGACAAAAAGAGGTCCTGTTTATTAGGATGTTTTTGTCCATAGGAGACTGGAACATGGAAGAGAGCAGGTCATTTGAGGCTACAGCTAAATCTGGACTGGAAAGAAACAGTTTCCTTAGGGAAATGTGATGAGGAAATCATAGGATTGGTGCTGATGAACTTCAAAGCAAAATTTCTCTTCAATAATTAATACTTGTTATGGGTACTGGAGCTCTTAACCAGTCGGATCGAAATGTAATTATTTTACCCAACAAAATAGTATTAAAACATCATTCAGCAGATATATATTTTCTAATTGATACTTTTATCTAAAATGGATCGTTATGAGCAATAATCTCTCGTGGACAGACATAACTGCTATTGTAGCGTCTGTCAACACTGTGGCATACAATGACTAACGATCCATCACATCCATCACTGATCATTTGGACAAATCACGATTTCGCAGGTGTTCGTATTATTTGAAATTTGAAAGGGGAGGCACATTTGGCCTATAGACTTGCCCGCAACTTACAAAGACAAGGAGGTGGAGATTCCGCCTTGCATTTTTGTCTACAGCATTCCTATGAATGTATAATAATTTCTATAGACAGAAAAATTCAAAGCAATTGAACCTGAGTAAATTGAAGTTGTGGTTATTTTTTCAGTCTATAAAAGGTGTTTCCATGTATGAAAATAACCCAATTGAATAGCATAACACACTTGCAGGTTGCTAGCTTGTATTCGTACTGTAACATATTACAAGTGACTTCACCCCTACCTACATGTACAAATTACCTCAACTAACCTGACTAACCTGTATATAGCCTTGTTATTGTTATTATGTTACTTTCAATTTTTTTTGTACTATATTTTACTTCAGTTTATTTGGTAAATATTAAACGCGTCAGATGCTCAATTACTTTCTGGAGGCAGGCTTGTTAGAAAATGCAGCGAGCTTTACTCAAGCCCTTGCCCCTGAAATGACAAAATGCCTAGAATCTCTGAAAACACTGAACCAAAATCTTAGTCGCTCGTTTAATATCGTAAACCCAGAACTAAAATCTCACGTAAAGAGATTTTAGGCAACTTGTCGGTTCAGGGTTAATTGCCTTGAGTATTTTGACACAATCAGTGCTTGACTTGGGCAGGAGCTCACCGGAGCTGAGTACCAGCACCTCACATGTTCTACTGATTGAGCTCCTGTTCCTCTTATAGAATATATTTTCAAAAGCATCGTGGAGCTCCTGCACCTAAATATAAACAGTACTGGCACCCAAAATGAGTACCGGAACCTATTTCAGTTCAAGTCAAGCACTAGGCACAATATTGCAAGTCACTAGCAACCTGCAATTGTGTTATGATGTGCAATTGGGTTATTTTCATATGGAAACCCCTTGAAAGACTGAAAAAGTAACCACAACTTCAATTTACTATCTTTATCAGGTTCAATTGCTTTGAACTTTTCTGTCTACAGAAATGATTCTACCTTCAGAGGAATGCTGTAGATAAAAATTTGAGACTGCATTGGCATATATTAATTCGACTCATTTTAACTTTGTTGGGATGTTGAGCCTTCAGGGGAGCTGTCTTTGTTTGTTTCTATATAAAGCAGCCAGCGAGCAAGCTCTTTGAGAAACCCATCTAGCCGAGAGGTGGATAGAAAGCCTGCTGAGAGCCTTGGTGCACATGTTTGCCTGATGTGTGACTGTGTGTGTGGGTGCACGCTCTGGATACCCCGAGCACTTCATTTTCGCAGACTGCATGCCATTTCAGTCAGACACGTTAAACCCCACTTTCATCTCCCCACTCTGCGGTGCTACACTTCAATCCGAATAGGCCTCTTTTGTTCTAACTTGTAACTTCTAATGCTCTCTGTTTGTGAATGCTGGCTTACGCCCTGAGAAAGAATCTCCTGTTTAATATTTTAGGAGCCTCCTCTGACAGCACAGAGGCAGCATCTGGTAAAATGACGGCAACAAATTCAGACTGTCACAAAGTTTCCCACGCAAGTTCAAAGGTTGTTTCAATCCAATCAAATACCCCAACACCATAAAGAATGTACATGCTTGTTATTGTGACACTGATGTGGGGGTAAAAAGTGCTTTACAAACAGTTCCCAAGCTATCGTGTTATGCATATTTATCTGCTCTTCGGAGCATTGGCCAGACGAAGTTACCTACACATCTGACAACGTGGTGGAAGTTAAATGGCATTTGTTCAGCGAGCACCTTCCTGTCACGGCATGCATAAAGAACATCTCTAATGTGCGCAATTCACTTGACCTTTCCCTGGCATGACTGATGTGAACCGTGGGTCTGGAATGTGCAGTCCAGCCCTTCAAAAGAGAGCCAGACCAGGACTAAGAGATTCCGTTCTGTTTGTTGCTCAGTCGCCTGGAAAAGAAGCGCTAACACAACCGATAGAGAAAGAGAGGAGTGTCTGAGCATGACAATGGATTCATAATATAGAATATTCCGCTCAGCGGGATTCGTTCAATCATATCATCCATTCCATATTCTGTTCCAGGTGACGTAGTAGGTCTATAGTAGTTCCTCTACTGGGATAGTTCAGAATTCATACTAACACACATTGATGCAGATGCCATATCTTAATTTGATCATCCTGTTGTCGCAGGGATTTTCCTGTACAGCAGGAAATTCAACGTGTAGTGTATTCAAGGTTTAAAAAGGCTTCTAAAGTTTGTAATTTCCACTTTACAATTTCAGACTTGATCAACCCCTACAAAAAGATGTCGATTAATTATAATCCACATAGCAATTCACATGTACTGTTGCTGCAGGACCATTTTCATGCTGTGTGAAACTGGCTCAAATTAAGATAGGTCATCTGTACCTTTCAATGTTGTTCACCCTTATTCTTTCACACATACTGTATGTTTCAATGAACAATGGACATATCTCAGGTCCTGAGAAGGCAATGCTCAACAAAGCAGACAATGGGAATTCATTCATTCTTGTAATGTCCAGTTGCTGTACATGGTAAGGTATTGAGTCAATACAACTCAATACTGCAGTGTCATTGTGTCCTTGCTATGATGCTGAGGCAGAGGTGGTACCAAGCAATTTGTGTCACAAGCAACACACTGGGCAAAGACATAAGTTTAACATATAGTTTTGATTGACATTTGGTTGAGTTGTAAAACTAACTTGAATTCAACTTGAAATCATAAAAACATTGCCATGTCATTGGGTTTAGGTTAAAAGTTGGATGAAAAAAAAAAACGAAATGCCCTTCCATTAATGACTTTTTGCAAGTCCTATTAGTTTTCCCCTTGGATTCAACATCACTTGGATTCAACATCACTTGGATTCAACATCACTTGGATTCAACATCATCACATAGATTTTTGGGGGTTGAAATTACATGGAGACATTCAACCAGTTTTTGCCCAGTGAGAAGTCTCGAGTCACAAGGTCCGAGTCTCAAGTCGAGTCCCAAGTAGAACGGATCAAGTCTGGAGTCAAGTCGTGCATTCTAAGAGCAAGTCAAGTAAAAGAAATACAAATATTCATGCAATTCCTTGTTCAACTACAAATCTTTGTCAATTTATTGAGGCTACCAGACAGCCCTTTTCATTATTTTGTCTACACCACATTTTTATGATGTATTCATTCATTTGAAGAAACTCCAAATGCTCTCTAAAGCTTCGTAAGTAAACGATATACTTAAATATTTTGAAATACTTTTGTATATATAGTGTATTTTGACATACCAAAAGACCAGTTGGTCTAAGCTTGTAATTGTTGCTTGACGCTCCATTGCTGGTGAGCTTGCAAAGTAAACAGTTAATATAGATAATTTCAAGTCATCAGTCTCAAGTCAAAGTCCAGTCCCGAGTCTTAAGGTGCCAAGTCCAAGTCAAGTCTCAAGTTATTTTATTTTTTATCAAGTCGAGTCTTGCAATGGCTATTACACATAATTGATATTGGTATTCCAATCATCTTTTGACAGACGTGTTAGTTTTTTGGTAACACTTTACTTGACACCCAGCGTCATAACCATGTCATAATAGGGCATAACAGCTGACATAACTTGTCATAACCTGTTATATGTTCATGACAATGTCTTGACACATATATTTAGACATGTTGTGACATTGTGTTAGTTTATGGCTGGTGTGTCACCTACATAAGAGTATCAAAACCCACAAAACCTACCACACAAGCCAAAACATTCCATTGCACCATAGTCTACGTGTCAACAGTATGTTTACGTTATATAACATTTTCTGAAATTGACAAGATTTAATTATTGTTGTAAATGCGCACACATTGATGTCAGACACGCACCTAGCCCAATGCTCGGTTGCTGATGACTGGGATGAATACAGGAGCAGGTTTCAGGAGCAGGACAAGACACCCTCTTTTTGACTGATGACTGACATAATGGCATGTACGTGATAGGCCTATCTGGCTTATATGATTATGATGTCATAATGCTTCTTGACAGTGTCATAAAGTGTATTTTCTTAGTCCAAGTAAAGTGACACAGGATGATCATAATGCTTTTCTACAAGTTATTTAAAATATGATGGGGGAAAAAACTTGACTAAAGTATTCATTACAACAACAAAGGACTTAAGAAATAAACGTTCAAACTAAATTAACTTTCTTGGCAATTAAAAAAACATGTGAATAAATGTGGGTTTGACACTCTTATGTAGGTGTCATAACCAGCCATAAAATAACGCAATATATGTCACAACAGGTGTAAATATATGGGTCATGACAGTGTTATGACCATATTATGACAGGTTAAGACACGTTATGTCAGCAGTTATGACATATTATGACATGATTATGATCGTGTCATAATGTGTTATGACGCTGTGTGTCAAGTAAAATGTTACCATTTTTTTTTTACAGTAAACAAATACATTGATAATGTATCGAAAAGCATACCGCTTTTAATGCACATGTTAGACAGTCCCTTTGTCATCGGTGGCTTGTCGTTGTACTATTACAAGAGGGTTCAGACACACCAATAGCATTTGCTGGCCGAGAGTACTTAGCACCTCTGAACGTAATATGCGAAACAAGTGCGCACATTTTTTACATGTAGAACCGCCTGTCGATCGCTCAACGATCGGCAGATGAACGCTAGATCCACATTCAATGTGACGTGTGCAAGCCTTCAAAGAGGCGTGACTGAGCACTAAGTGAGAATCCAAGAAACAGATGACAACAAATCATGAATGAATCCTTACGCCTCAGACTGTACCCCACAAAGCTGTTGATGACAAGTGAACTTGGAAATAAGCATTAGAACACCTGTTATGGCATTCTCAGCTAATACCACCAGTCCTTTATCCGTCTGCATCAAGCTGAAGTTGTGTTTCCTGTGGGTGGAGGTGGATCGTCAGAGGGGCTTTGAGGCATTACTATACAGTAGATCACCTCCCGTATCAATAACCACATGAGCAGGATTTCATCTCTTCCAGGAGAACAGGTATTATCTATCAGTCTCACTGTGTCTCCTTCCAGTTCCAGGCTAATGTTTGGCTACGCATTACATTCACCACATTGCAGTTCCATGATAGAACCGCTAAGGTTTAGTGTGCGATGGACCCTTTTGGGCTCCGTGTAGAACCCTCTGTGGAATGGATCTTACATTGAACCCAAATGGGATCTACCTGGAACCAAAAGGGTTCTACCTGGAACCAAAAAGGGTTCTCCAAAGGGTTCTCCTATGGGGACAGCCAAAGAACCCTTTTAGGTTTAGGAGTCTAGTCTTGACCTCTGCACCTTATCCTCTCTGCCAAAAGCTTCACTGACAGCTGAAGGCCATTCGTCTTCTAAACAGAAACCAGGCTTAATACCGTGTGTTCTTTGTCTCTGAGTAATACCCTGTTATTACTACAGTTACACTCTCATATTTTTTTTATTTAACCTTTATTTAACCAGGTAGGCTAGTTGAGAACAAGTTCTCATTTGCAACTGCGACCTGGCCAAGATAAAGCATAGCAATTCGACACATACAACAACACAGAGTTACACATGGAATAAACAAAACATACAGTCAATAATAAAGTAGAAAAATAAGGCTATATACAATGTGAGCAAATGACGTGAGATAAGTGAGGTAAAGGCAAAAAAAGGCCAAGGTGGCGAGGTAAATGCAATATAGCAAGTAAAACACTGGAATGGTAGATTTGCAGTGGAAGAATGTGCAAAGTAGAAATAGGAATAATGGGGTGAAAAGGAGGTAAATAAATAAATAAATACAGTAGGGGAAGAGGTGGTTGTTTGGGCTAAATTATAGATAGGCTATGTCCAGTCATTGGTAGCAGAGAACTCGAAGGAAAGACGACCAAAGGAGGAATTGGCTTTGGGGGTGACCAGTGAGATATACCTGCTGGAGCGCGTGCTACGAGTGGGTGCTGCTATGGTAACCAGTGAGCTGAGATAAGGCGGAGCTTTACCTAGCAGAGACTTGTAGATAACCTGTAGCCAGTGGGTTTGGCGACGAGTATGAAGCGAGGGCCAACCAACGAGAGCGTACAGGTCGCAATGGTGGGTAGTGTATGGGGCTTTGGTGACAAAACGGATGGCATTGTGATAGACTGCATCCAGTTTGTTGAGTAGAGTGTTGGAGGTTATTTTATAGATGACATCACCGAAGTCGAGGATCGGTAGGATGGTCAGTTTCACGAGGTTATGTTTGGCAGCATGAGTGAAGGATGCTTTGTTGCGATATAGGAAGCCAATTCTAGATTTAATTTCGGATTGGAGATGCTTAATGTGAGTCTGGAAGGAGAGTTTACAGTTTAACCAGATACCTAGGTATTTGTAGTTGTCCATGTATTCTAAGTCAGAGCCGTCCAGAGTAGTGATGCTGGACGGGCGAGCAGGTGCGGGCAGTGATCAGTTGAATAGCATGCATTTAGTTTTACTTGAGTTTAAGAGCAGTTGGAGGCCATGGAAGGAGAGTTGTATGGCATTGAAACTCATCTGGAGGTTAGTTTACACAGTGTCCAAAGAGGGGCCAGAAGTATACAGAATGGTGTCGTCTGCGTAGAGGTGTATCAGAGAATCACCAGCAGCAAGAGCAACATCATTGATGTATACAGAGAAGAGAGTCGGCCCGAGAATTGAACCCTGTGGCACCCCCATAGAGACTGCCAGAGGTCCGGACAACAGGCCCTCCGATTTGACACACTGAACTCTATCAGAGAAGTAGTTGGTAAACCAAGCGAGGCAATCATTTGAGAAACCAAGGCTGTCGAGTCTGCCAATAAGAATGTGGTGATTGACAGAGTCGAAAGCCTTGGCCAGTTCGATGAATACGGCTGCGCAGTAATGTCTCTTATCGATGGCGGTTATGATGTCATTTAGGACCTTGAGCGTGGCTGAGGTGCACCCATGACCAGCTCTGAAACCAGATTGCATAGCGGAGAAGGTACGGTGGGATTCGAAATGGTCGGTAATCTGTTTGTTAACTTGGCTTTCGAAGACCTTAGAAAGACAGGGTAGGATAGATATAGGTCTGTAGCAATTTGGGTCTAGAGTGACCGCGGCAGCTTTCCAATCTTTGGGAATCTCAGACGATACGAAAGAGAGGTTGAACAGGCTATTAATAGGGGTTGCAACAATTTCGGCAGATAATTTTAGAAAGAGAGAGTCCAGATTGTCTAGCCCGGCTGATTTGTAGGGGTCCAGATTTTGCAGCTCTTTCAGAACATCAGCTATCTGGATTTGGGTGAAGGAGAAATGGTGGGGGCTTGGCGGGTTGCTGTGGAGGGTGCCGGGCAGTTGATTGGGGTAGGGGTAGCCAGGTGGAAAGCATGGCCAGCCGTAGAAAAATGCTTATTGAAATTCTCAATTATGGTGGATTTATCGGTGGTGACAGTGTTTCCTAGCCTCAGAGCAGTGGGCAGCTGGGAGGAGGTGTTCTTATTCTCCATGGACTTTACAGTGTCCCAGACCTTTTTTGAGTTAGTACAACAGGATGCAAATTTCTGTTTGAAAAAGCTAGCCTTAGCTTTCCTAACTGCCTGTGTATATTTGTTCCTAACTTCCCTGAAAAGTTGCATATCACGGGGGCTATTCGATGCTAATGCAGAACGCCACAGGATGTTTTTCTGTTGGTCAAGGGCAGACAGGTCTGGAGTGAACCAAGGACTATATCTATTCCTAGTTCTAAATTTTTTGAATGGGGCATGCTTATTTAAGATGGTGAGGAAGGCTCTTTTAAAGAAAAGCCAGGCATCATCTACTGACGGGATGAGGTCAATGTCCTTCCAGGATACCCCAGCTAGGTCGATTAGAAAGGCCTGCTCGCAGAAGTGTTTTAGGGAGCGTTTGACAGTGATGAGGGGTGGTCGTTTGGTCGGAGACCCATTACAGATGCAGGCAATGAGGCAGTGATCGCTGAGATCTTGATTGAAAACAGCAGAGGTATATTTGGAGGGCGAGTTAGTTAGGATGACATCTATGAGGGTGCCCGTGTTTACGGATTTGGAGTTGTACCTGGTAGGTTCATTGATAATTTGTGTGAGATTGAGGGCATCAAGCTTAGATTGTAGGATAACCGGGGTGTTAAGCATGTCCCAGTTTAGGTCACCTAGTAGCATGAGCTCAGAAGATAAATGGGGGGCAATCAATTCACATATGGTATCGAGGGCACAGCTGGGGGCAGAGGGAGGTCTATAGCAAGCGGCAACAGTGAGAGACTTGTTTCTGGAAAGGTGCATTTTTAGAAGTAGAAGCTCGAATTGTTTGGGTACATACTTGGATAGTAATACAGAACTCTGCAGGCTATCTTTGCAGTAGATTGCAACACCGCCCCCTTCGGCAGTTCTATCTTGGCGGAAAATGTTATAGTTTGCGATGGAGATTTCAGGGTTTTTGGTGGTTTTCCTAAGCCAGGATTCAGACACGGCTAAGACATCCGGGTTGGCAGAGTGCGCTAAAGCAGTGAGCAAAACAAACTTAGGGAGTAGGCTTCTAATGTTAACATGCATGAAACCAAGGCTTTTACGGTTACAGAAGTCAACAAATGAGAGCACCTGGGGAGTGGGAGTGGGGCTAGGCACTGCAGGACCTGGATTAACCTCTACATCACCAGAGGAACAGAGGAGAAGTAAGATAACGGTACGGCTAAATGCTATACGAACTGGCCGTCTAGCACGTTCGGAACAGAGAGTAAAAGGAGCAGGTTTCTGGGCTCGATAGCATAGATTCAATGCATAGTGTACAGACAAAGGTAAGGTAGGATGTGAGTACATTGGAGGTAAACCTAGGCATTGAGTAATGATGAGAGAGATATAGTCTCCAGAGACGTTTAAACCAGGTGATGTCATCGCATATATAGGAGGTGGAACAACATGGTTGGTTAAGGCATATTGAGCAGGGCTAGAGGCTCTACAGTGAAATAAGACAGTAATCACTAACCAGGACAGTAATGGACAAGGCATATTGATATTAGAGAGAGGCATGCGTAGCCAAGTGAACATATGGGTCCAGTGAGTGGTTGAGCTGACTGGGGACACGGCGATTCAGACAGTTAGCAGGCCGATGCTAACAAGCTAACAGTTAGTAGGCCGGGGCTAAACAAGCTAGCAGTTAGCAGACCGGGTTAGCAAGCAAGCAGTTAGAAGGGGCTAGCAGTTAGCAGACCGGGGAAGGCAAGCTAGCAGTTAGCAAACCGGGGCAGGCAAGCTAGCAGTTAGCAAACCGGGGCCGGCAAGCTAGCAGTTAGCAGACCGAGGCTAGCAAGTTAGCCTTTGGGGGACGTCGCGATGGGGGTAAGTCTGTTTTTGCCTCTTCGTGCGGTGACGTCGACAGACCAGTCGTGGAATTAGTAGGGTTCCAGGTAGCTCTAGGTAGCTAGCAGGCCTAGCAGGTTAGCAGAATGGGCCTTCAGCGGGCGTCGCACCTGAGGGGCCTGTTGGAGTCCTCGGGCAGATTATGTCGGTATTCCAGTCGTAGAGGATCGGCGGGGTTCCGTGCCCCGTACCGGCAGTAGAAGGGGTCCGGATATTGTAGCCCAGGAGTGGGCTTCGGTGGTAGCACAGGAGCCCTGGCCGGGCTAGCTTCAGGCTAATTGGAAATGCTAGCCAGGAGTGGTCACCCGGGATTGCGGTTAGCTAGTTGCGAAGATCCAGATGAAAATGTTCAGAGTTTGAGGTAGGAATCAGGGGATATGGAGATAAATAGGTCCGTTATGCTCTGGTTTGAGTCACTTTGTTCGAACTGGCGAGAGCTTTCCGAGCTAAAGGTTAGCTGATGACCGCTAGCAATGGTTTGCTAACTGATAGCTGGTAGGTAGTTAGCTGGCTATCTTCAGTTGAGGGAATCCAGATCCGAAGTAAAAAGAAACACTTTAGGAAAAAAAGCAGATCCACGCCACATTGGGTGATGCGGGTTGCAGGAGAGTATTTAGAAGTTGCTGTTTAGGAAAATATTTTTAAAAGATATGCGAAGAAAAAGATGTAAAAAGATATATACAAGGGACATTACAAAGACGTCTGACTGCTACACCATCTTGGATGAGAAGAGTGGTCATAGTGGTGGTGTGTATGGTAGTGGTAATGAATGACTCTAATTTACATTCACAATGTGTAAGGCTGCGCAGCGTGCTTTAGGGTGGGCTGGCAGGATATTGTTTTGATTCAGTTGGGCTTTGTAGGTTTGGTTTACAGAGAATACCAGTGTTGTATCATTGATAACAGCCTGAAATGTATCCTCTTCTGGTGTCAATGTGCTGTTAAACAGTTATTACATTAAGTAAATGTATGGCAATACCTTCGTGGATGACTGGTGTACACTAATACTCTCTGTTTGCGCTCTCTGTTAATATTCATCTGCTTAATTTCTGAATCAATGAACACATTCGGAATGGTTCTTTCCTCAAAATACAAATAAAATTGGCTGAATAAAACGATATGTGACAATGCAGCATGTTGCAGGGGCTTAGTATTCAAGGACAGCTCATTTTCAACCGTTGTTGTCTCTAATAAGCTATTGGGAGTTTTCTGAACTCTTCACTGCATTCTGTCTTAGTGAGCAAGGATGCAGTGAAGAACCACATTGTGTGATCTCTGGGTGAGCACATGAATTTGCCGTAATTAAAACAGTGATTTGTTTGTTTTGAGATTTAACCCTCAGACAATGTTCATCAAAATAGTGACGAGGAGTTGTTTTTGTCTTTTCAAATAGGATTTAGATGTGCTTCAGTTGGTTTAAACCTACACTTTTAATCTGGTTTACTCATGTACTGTGATACAGGGTTCTCTATCTGTGCCACTCTTTGTTATGTTGTAATGAATCACATCATTTGGGCTGAATGAAAACTTCTGCATCTTGGCATTTGAATTGGGGGTAGGCCTCATGGGGTATCCAGCCATCATGATATTATGCAGCTTTCATTATATTTTGATGTGTGTCTAAAAAAAGGCCAGGTGGCTCTTAATATTGCTCCCTCCCGACCCTTTCAGCCTGACACAGGCTTGGGCTCAATCTATGAAGAAGATCTTCCCTTTCTCAAACAAAATCTCTTATCTTCTGATGCATCACTGCAAAGCCAGCCGGTGACTGGAAAGGAGCCTGTGGTGGAAATAATCACCACTGCGAGCTTCTTCCTGTTTACGTGGACACCATCTAATCCAACATGTTATCTGGCACGGGGAGTGATTAGTTTCCCTTTCATCTGGACAGCATCCATCACAGAACCTATCTACTATACGTTTCTCTAAACACACCAGGACATTTCCATTAGGTTTTTTTCTCCATCCATTGCTGTATAAGTGCCTCTTAGCCATGTCCTGGGTGATTGATCAGCCACTGGGTTGGTATCGATGTGAGAAGATGTATCGTTTGCAGTTAGCTAGTTGGTTGCCAAGACAGCTGCACGTTTACTACTTAGCAGGACTGCAGTGAACATTTGCCAAAAATACCTTTTTTTTTTCTTCAGCCGACGACAGCCACTTTGAAGACCTTGCCAGCCAACTTGCTTTCTGCACAGGATTGCTAGATGATGTACAGTGGGGTCCGAAATTATTGACACTCTTGATAAAGATGAGCAAAAATGACAGTAATAGAATAAATCATTCAAATTATGAGCTATATTGTATGCATTTTTTATTAAATGTTATTGTAATAAAATTGCTCAGGGAATTAGAATTAGAATGATTTATTCTCAAAAAAGGTAGGGGTCAAAATGATTGACACCCTTGTTTTTAATACCTTTCAAACCTCACCTGGCGAGGATAACGACATTGAACTTTTTTTCTAAAATGTTTTATGAGTTTGACATCACATTGGGACGGATCTTAGACCATTCCACCATGCAGAATCCTTCCAGATCCTTGATATCCTTTGGCTGCGCTTATGGACTGCCCTCTTCAGTTCAAACCACAGGTTTTCAATGGGTTTCAAATCCATGGACTGAGAAGGCCATTGCAAAATGTAGAATTTGTGGACAATTAACCATTTCTTTGTGGATGTTGATGTGTGCTTGGAGTTAGTGTCTTGCTGGAAGATCCAGTTGCGGCCAAGTCTCAGCCTCCTGGCAGAGGCAACCAGGTTTTTGGCTAAAATGTCCTGGTACTGGGTAAAGTTCATTATGCCGCTAATCTTAGGGCTCCAGGACCAGCGGGAGCAAAATAGCCCCATAACATCAATGCTCCACCACCATACTTTACAGAAGGTATGGGGTTCTTTTCTGCTCATGCATTCTCATTTCGATGCCAAACCCACCACTGGTGTACCTGGCCAAAGAGCTCTATTTTCATGTCATCAAACAAATGTAAACGCCTGAAGTATGCTAAACGGCATTGGCACTTTGGTTAGAACCAATGCTTTGGTCAGATGACAATGAATGATAATTAAGCTCTTTGTCCATGCACACCAGTGGTGGGTTTGGCGACAAAATGAGAATTAGTTGTTCAACAAAATCTCTTTCTCTGAGAAACTGAATTAGTATAAAATAATATAATTGTTTGCGTACAATACAGCCCAGTATTTGAATTATTTATTTTATACAGTCATTTTTGTTCATCTTTATCAAGTTTGACAATAATTTCAGACCCCACTGTAAACATACTGCATATGTAAATACATGTATACATACTGCATATGTAAATACATACCATAAACATACATAGTTACATTTATATTATACACATCTACAATAAACAGTATTACAACAAGTTTTATAAATACATACAGTATATCGTGCATGTACTGATGTAATGTGCTATTACTAGGTCAACAAATAGCATTGTTTAATAAACATTGCTGGAATGCAATGAGTTAAGTCTCAACTGCGATTTTTACACCATATAAGTCTCAACTGCGATTTTTACACCATATATGTCTCAACTGCGATATTTACACCATATGTCTCAACTGCGATATTTACACCATATGTCTCAACTGCGATATTTACACCATATGTCTCAACTGCGATATTTACACCGTATGTCTCAACTGCGATATTTACACCATATGTCTCAACTGCGATATTTACACAATATTTAAAATAAAATAAAATATTTCAACTTTATTTAACCAGATAGGCCAGTTGAGAACAAGTTCTCATTTACAACTGCGACCGGGCCAAGATAAAGCAAAGCAGTGCGACACAAACAACAGAATTACACATGGAGTAAATAAAAGTACAGTTAACACAATTGTCACGCCCTGACCATAGAGAGCCTTTTATTCTCTATGTTGGATAGGTCAGGGTGTGATTTGGGTGGGTTATCTAGGTTATTTTATGTCTATGTTGGCCTGGTATGGTTCCCAATCAGAGGCAGCTGTTTATCGTTGTCTCTGATTGGGGATCATATATAGGCAGCCATTTCCCCACTGTTTTTTTGTGGGATCTTGCTTTGAGTCAGTGCATGTGGCACCTCAGTACTGCACGGTCGTTGTTGGTTTCTTGTTTTGTTTAAGTTTCACAAAATAAAAGATGTGGAACTCAGAGCACGCTGCGCCTTGGTCCAGTTATTACGACGATCGTGACAATAGAAAAAATCTATATACAGTATGTAAGTTAAGGCAATAAATAGGCCGTAGTGGCGAAGTAATTACAATTGAGCAATTAAACACTGGAGTGATAGATGTGCAGAAGATGAATGTGCAAGTAGAGATACTGGGGAGCAAAGGAGCAAAAAAAATAACAATATGGGAATTAGGTAGTTGGATGGGATATTTACAGATGGGCTATGTACAGGTGCAATGATCTGTGAGCTGCTCTGATAGCTGATGCTCAAAGTTAGTGAGGGAGATAGTCTCCAGCTTCAGTGATTTTTGCAATTTGTTCCAGTCATTGGCAGCAGAGAACTGGAAGGAAAGGCGGCCAAAGAGGAATAGGCTTTGGGGGTGACCACGGGTGGGTGCTGCTGTGGTGACCAGTGAGCTGAGATAAGGCGGGGCTTGACCTAGCAAAGACTTATAGATGACCTGGAGCCAGTGGGTTTGGCGACGAATATGAAGCGAGGGCCAGCCAACAAGAGCATACAGGTCGCAGTGGTGGGTAGTATATGGGGCTTTGGTGACAAAACGGATGGCACTGTGATAGACTGCATCCAGTTTGTTGAGTAGAGTGTTGGATGCTATTTTATAAATGACATCACCGAAGTCAAGGATCGGTAGGATAGTCAGTTTCACGAGGGTATGTTTGGCAGTATGAGTGTAGGATGCTTTGTTGCTAAATAGGAAGCCGAATCTAGATTTCATTTTGGATTGGAGATGCTTAATGTGAGTCTGGAAGGAGAGTTTACAGTCTAACCAGACACCTAGGTATTTGTAATTGTCCACATATTCTAAGTCAGAACCGTCCAGAGTAGTGATGCTGGACGGGCGGGCAGGTGCGGGCAGCGATCGGTTGAAGAGCATACATTTAGTTTTACTTGCATTTAAGAGCAGTTGTAGGACATGGAAGGAGAGTTGTATGGCATTGAAGCTCATCTGGAGGCTAGTTAACACAGTGTCCAAAGAAGGGCGAGAAGTATACAGAATGGTGTCGTCTGTGTAGAGGTGGATCAGAGAATCACCAGCAGCAAGAGCAACATCATTGATGTACACAGAGAAAAGAGTCGGCCCGAGAATTGAACCCTGTGGCACCCCCATAGAGACTGCCAGAGGTCCGGACAACAGGCCCTCCGATTTGACACACTGAACTCTATCAGAGAAGTAGTTGGTGAACCAGGCGAGGCAGTCATTTGAGAAACCAAGGCTGTTGAGTCTGTCTATAAGAATGTGGTGATTGCCAGAGTCAAAAGCCTTGGCCAGGTCGATGAATACGGCTGCACAGGATTGTCTTTTATTGATGGCGGTTATGATATCGTTTAAGACCCTGAGCGTGGCTGAGGTGCACCCATGACCAGATCGGAAACCAGATTCCATAGCTGAGAAGGAACGGTGGGATTCGAAATGGTCGGTCATCTGTTTGTTAACTTGGCTTTCGAAGACCTTAGAAAGGCAGGGTAGGATAGATATAGGTCTGTAGCAGTTTGGGTCTAGAGTGTCTCCCCCTTTGAAGAGGGGGATGGCCACGGGAGCTTTCCAATCTTTTGGGATCTCAAACGATACGAAAGAGAGGATGAACAGGCTAGTAATAGGGGTTGCAACAATTGCGGCGGATAATTTTTGAAAGAGAGGGTCTAGATTGTCTAGCCCAGCTGATTTGTAGGGGTCCAGATTTTGCAACTCTTTCACAACAACAGCTATCTGGATTTGGGTGAAGGATAAATGGGGGAGGTTTGGGCAAGTTGCTGTGGGAGGTGCAGGGCTCTTGACCGGGGTAGGAGTAGCCACTTGGAAAGCATGGCCAGCCGTAGAAATATGCTTAATGAAACTCTCATTTATCATGGATTTATCAGTGATGACAATGTTTCCTAGCCTCAGTGCAGTGGGCAGCAGGGAGGAGGTGCTCTTATTCTCCATTGACTTTACAAAAAGTTCTGGGACACTAGTTTGTGCTACAGGATGCAAATTTCTGTTTGAAAAAGCTAGCCTTTGCTTCCCTATCTGCCTGTGTATATTGGTTCCTAACTTCCCTGAAAAGTTGCATATCGCGGGGGCTATTCGATGCTAATGCAGTACGCCACAAGATGTTTTTGTGCTGTTCAAGGGCAGTCAGGTCTGGAGTGAACCAAGGGGTATATCTGTTCCTGGTTCTACATTTTTTGAATGAGGCATGCTTATTTAAGATGGTGAGGAAAGCACCTTTAAAGAATAACCAGGCATCCTCTACTGACGGAATGAGGTCAATATCCTTCCAGGATACCCGGCCAGGTCGATTAGAAAGGCCTGCTTGGTGATGTGTTTTAGGGAGTGTTTGACAGTGACGAGTGGTGGTCGTTTGACCGCATACCCATTACAGACGCAGGCAATGAGGCAGTGATCGCTGAGAGCCTGGTTGAAGACAGCAGAGGTGTATTTAGAGGGCAGGTTGGTCAGGATGATATCTATGAGGGTGCCCATGTTTACGGATTTGGGGTTGTACCTGGTAGGTTCATTGATCATTTGTGTCAGATTGAGGACATCTAGCTTAGATTGTAGGACGGCCAGGGTGTTAAGCATGTCCCAGTTTAGGTCACCTAACAGTACGAGCTCTGAAGATAGATGGGGGCAATCAATTCCCATATGGTGTCCAGGGCACAGCTGGCGGCAGAAGGTGGTCTATAGCAAGCGACAACGGTGAGAGACTTGTTTCTGGAAAGGTGGATTTTTTTAAGTAGAAGCTCGAATTGTTTGGGCACAGACCTGGATAGTATGACAGAACTCTGCAGTAGATTGCAACTCCGCCCCCTTTGGCAGTTCTATCTTGTTGGAAAATGTTATAGTTAGGGATGGAAATTTCAGGATTTTTGGTGGCCTTCCTAAGCCAGGATTCAGACACGGCTAGGACACCCGGGTTGGCAGAGTGTGCTAAAGCAGTGTGCTAAAACAGAAGTCAACAAATGAGAGCGCCTGGGGAATGGGAGTGGAGCTAGGTGCTGCAGGGCCTGGATTAACCTCTACATCACCAGAGGAACAGAGGAGGAGTAGGATAAGGGTACAGCTAAAGGCTATAAGAACTGGTCGCCTAGTGCATTCGGAATAGAGAGTAAACGGAGCAGGTTTCTGGGCGCAGAAGAGTAGATTCAAGGCATAATGTACAGACAAGGGTATGGTAGGATGTGAATACAGTGGAGGTGAACCAAGGCACTGAGTGACGATGAGAGGTTTTGTCTCCAGAGACATCATTTAGACCAGGTGAGGTCACCGCATGTGTGGGAGGTGAAACAAAAGGGCTAGCTAAGGCATATTGAGCAGGGCTGGAGGCTCTACAGTGAAATAAGACAATAATCCCTAACCAAAACAGCAATGGACAAAACATATTGACATTAGGGAGAGGCATGCGTAGCCGAGTGAGGGACCAGTGGGTAGCTAGGCGAGCTGGAGAAACGGCGATTCAGACAGCTAGCGGGCCGGGGCTAGCAGAAGGGCCTTAGGGGGACGTCGCGACGGAAGAAGTCTGTTGTAGCCCCCTCGGACATTTACGTCGGCAGACCAGTCGTGTTGGATTGGCAGGGCTCCGTGTAGGCAGGTAAAGGGTCCAGGCCAATTGGCAAAATAGGTATTTGTAGCCCAAGAAATTGGCTGATGGTCCTCTTCAGCTAACAGTCCAATATGCTCTAGAGAGCTAGCGGGCCACGGCTTGCAGGCTAGTGGATGGGCCTTCAAGTGACATTGCGACAGAGGAGCCTGTTGAAACACCTAGGGCGGATTACGGAGTGGCTGATGGACCTTCAGCTAGCCGGGAGATGCGCCTAGCACGAGGCTAGTTCCAGGCTCACTGGTGCTTGCTTCAGGACAGAGACGTTAGCCAGGGGGTAGCCACTCGGATAGCAGCTAGCTAGCTGCGATGATCCAGGTGAAAAGGTTCAGAGCTTGCGGTAGGAAAAAGCAGTCCGGTATGCTCTGGGTTGAATCACGCTGTGCAGACTGGCAGGAGTTGACCGGGCTAAGGTTAGCTGATGACCACTAGCAGTGGCTAACTGACTACTAACTAGTTAGCTGGCTAGCTTCTGTTGGGGGTTCCGGTTCTAAAGTATAGAAAATGGCAGATCCTTACCACATTGGGTGAGGCGGGTTGCAGGTGAGTATGTTGAAACTACGGTTAAAAATAAAATAAAGAAGGGAAAAAAAGATATATACACAGGACACGACAAGACAAAGACGTCTGAACTGCTACGCCATCTTGGATTATAAGGATCATAATGTCAGCCATATAAGTCTCAACTGCAATATGTCCATGTGATGAACACATTAAAAACAAGCAGCCCATTAGTTTACTGTGTTAACAAGACGGACAATTAAACAGCGATGATGGTAAGTGACCTTTCACACCCGCGTGGAAGCCAAGTCAACTTAATGATCTCTGGGATGCCCTGTGGTGGAATAATCACCCAAACAGGGACGTGGAACTGAAGGTAAACATGTCAGAAAGGGGTTGGGAGCTCTGTGGGACACTCAAGGTTGGCTGCTGATTGCTTTCTCTTTCCGCTCTCAAATCAAAATGTCAGCCAGCAGGAAGACAGTGGTCCTGTTGTGTTCTGTAATAATTAGAGTAGTTATTTTCAGTTCTGACATAAGAAAACAAAGCCGCAACCTACGTGTTTTTAGAACATTTGTGTGCTTTAAAAAGACACGCCAGATTATAGTGCTTTAAGGCTTAAGAAATTGCTGAATGTTGGCAAGCTTTTCAAGCTTTTCTACACCATGTGTAGTCTAGTCTTATGATTTCTAGTCAAGCCGAACATTGTCATTGGTAGTTCCCGCTTGCAGGAAATGGTTCATTCAAAGAAAGAGGCAGGCCATCTGTATGTCAGTTCCACATTTATTTGAAATCACAAAAAATATATTACAAGAAGAATATGTCCTGCCCATGGCAACCCTGTCAAATAAGGTTCACAGTCACAGGGTAGTAATACTCCACACCTGCAGCTCTCTACACTATCCATCACGATACTACATGGAAGAGGAGCCTGTGTAAAGATCAGAGTCAATGGATAGGACCCACAACCACATTTGTAGTTAACTCAGTAGGTCAGAGAAAAAACATGAGCACAGCATGGATGGATAGATTAAGAACTGCCATGAATCCTAAAGCAGACAATGTTCTCCTCCACCTCATGATGTTCCACCTCAAGACTCCTTAAATATTTTTTACCTTTCTACTAGTCCGCTGAAGATGGATCTGGGCTAAGAAAGGGTAGGAAAAATAGGATTAATCTTCAACTAATTTCCTTCCTGTTTTAATCTCTGTGGTATACTTAGAGAAAGCAGGGCTCGCATGCATTATTGTGGTTATACTGTAACATGACTGGAGGCTCATGTTCAACAAGTTGTACAATGTCTTTAAGAAACCATGTGTGGTGCTTTCTAAACACTGCTGTTTTGACATTGTGGTTTGCCTATTCTTATTTTTTTGTCCTCATATAACAAACGTCCATTATTCACCCTTGCAGTTGCAGAGGGAAACCTCGTTTTCTCAGTGCTAAATGGCTCTGATAATTATGGCAAAACACAAGACCTCATTTATCAAACAGTTTGGGTGTAATCTGAATAAAAACATTAAGGTAATTCAGAGCACACATTCCTCAGAACTGCTCCCATCTAATTTCACCAGCCTAGCATCATAACACGCCATTTTCAGTCTGAAATAGCTGCAGGTGCACTTAATGAAAGATTGGACAATTTTGGGAAAACTATCATTTGTGTGCTTTTTGGCAGTTACTGTACATCACATGCACCTGGCCATATTCACGTGGCAACATAACAATTTCTCGTTGGACAAAAGTGTCCAGTTTAAGGTTTGAGCCCCAACAATTCCCAGTTATCTTCAGCATGCCGCCAGTAGAACCAAATGAATCCTAATGAGAAGCTATTAACATGTGTCACACCCTATTATCATTAACCTACTTGTCTGTAATTATGTTTTGCCCGGCGACACTACTGGGAAATGCTTCCCCTGAACTTTCAGCCCACTCTTATTTTCAAAAATAAGAAACAAGGCCTTATCATTAGACTGAGGGAGGGTGTAAACCTGAACACGATGGATGAGGTGGAATATATAGGAACTAGATAATGGTTGTGGTAATTACATACCAGCTAATCTCCCTTTGTTCAAGATTTTACTGTGGTTGAAAAATACTAAAGGCTGATCCAGGAGGAGCATGTGCAGTGGCTTCAGAAAGTATTCAAACCCTTGACTTTTTCCACATTTTGTCGTGTTACAGCCTGAATTTAAAATGAATTCAATTGTGGCCTACACACAATACCCCATAATGTCAAAGTTTACAAATTAATTAAAAATGAAAGCTGAAATGTCTTGAGTCAATAAGTATTCAACCCCTTTGTTATGGCAAGCCTAAATAAGTACAGGAGCACAAATGTGCTTAACAAGTCACATAATAAGTTGCACGGACTCACTCTGTGAGCATAATAGTGTTTAACATGATTTTATAATGACTACCTCATCTCCATACCCCACGCACACAATTATCTGTAAGAGCCCTCAGTCGAGCAGTGAATTTCAAACACAGATTCAACCACAAAGACCAGTGAGGTTTCCAATGCCTCGTAAAGAAGGGTACCTATTGGTATATGGGGAATAATTAAAAAGCAGACACTGAATATCCCTTTGAGCATAGTGAAGTTACACTTTGGATGGTGTATCAATACACCCAGTCACTAACACGATACAAGCGTATCTTTCTAACTCAGTTGCTGGAGAGGAAGGAAAACAACTCAGGGATTTCACCATGAGGCCCAATGGTGACTTTAAAACAGTTAGAGTTTAATGGCTGTGATAGGAGAAACTGAGGATGAATCAATGTTGTAGTTACTCCACAATACCAACCTAATTGACAAAGTGAAAAGGAGGAAGACTGTACAGAATAAAAAACTCCCAGAACATGCATCCTGTATGGAAAATATATTTATGCCTCTAACTTTCTCATTCATTATTCACGATTCATTTAGGACTATCCATAATCATGGTAGCATCCACATGAATGTAGAAGTGTTTATCTAGCTAGCTAACAGTACGCTTTAACTTGCAATGAAAACAATTTCCTGACAACTTATATCTGAGAATGTAGCTAGACTCTTACTGGCATATGTGGATGAATGCTTCACCCTCTCTGCCATGGTTGCCCTTAGTTTGAAGATGTAATCCGGAGACAGGTGTTTTATACAACAGCCTACTGTGTTCTCTTTTCGACTCCCACCGCATTTGCAATCATACTCTGCTTCCACAGGGCATTCCACTTATTTCAAAACTCGGTCAACTTCTTCCGTGACAACACTGTTGATTGCCATTTCTTCCCCATCACAAGACTCTACAATGTCTGGTTCAATGAACATGTTTTTACCTAAATCAGGGATTTCCTCATCGTCTGACAAATTTTCAGTCAGAGAGAGTCAGCATGGCACAGTCGTCCTCCAGAAAGTAATCCATCACAACTTTTTCAGACTGATCTTTGTTGATAGCGCCTGTTAAATTCAGGGCAGCAACAGAGCAGTAGCAACACTTTTACAGTACTTCATGATAGTCCATTCTACCGCAGCTTTTTTGAAAGCTATCTACACATCAAATCATATCAAATGTTATTGGTCACATACACGTGATTAGCAGATGTTATTGCAGGTGTAGCAAAATGCCTGTGCTTCTAGCTCTGACAGTGCAGTAATATCTAACAAGTAATATCAAACAAATTACACAACATACCCCCAATACCCACAAATCTCAGTAGGAATGAATTAAGACTATATACAGTTGAAGTCGGAAGTTTACATACACTTAGGTGGGAGTCATTAAAACTCGTTTTTCAACCACTCACAAATTCCTTATTAACAAACTATAGTTTTGGCAAGTCGGTTAGGACATCTACATTGTGCATGACACAAGTACGTTTTCCAACAATTGTTTACAGACAGATTATTTCACTTATAATAATTCACAATTTCAGTGGGTCAGAAGTTTACATACACTAAGTTGACTGTGCCTTTAAACAGCTTGGAAAATTCCAGAAAATTATGTCATGGCTTTAGAAGCTTCTGATAGGCTAATTGACATAATTTGCGTCAAATGGAGGTGTACCTGTGGATGTATTTCAAGGCCTACCTTCCATCTCAGTGCCTCCTTGCTTCACATCATGGGAAAATCAAAAGAAATCAGCCAAGACCTCAGAAAATAAATTGTAGACCTCCACAAGTCTGGTTCATCCTTGGGAGCAATTTCCAAACGCCTGAAGGTACCACGTTCATCTGTACAAACAATAGTACGCAAGTATAAACACCATGAGCTCATGCAGCCATCATACCGCTCATGAAGGAGACGAGTTCTGTCTCCTAGAGATGAACGTACTTTGGTGCGAAAAGTGCAAATCAATCCCTGAACTACAGCAAAGGACAAAAGTATCTATATCCACAGTAAAACGAGTCCTATATCAACATAACCTGAAAGGTCGCTCAGCAAGGAAGAAGCCACTGCTCCAAAACCACCATTAAAAAAATCTGACTACGGTTTGCAACTGCACATGGGGACAAAGCTCATACTTTTTGGAGAAATGTCCTCTGGTCTGATGAAACAAATATAGAACTGTTTGGCCGTAATGACCATCGTTATGTTTGGAGGAAGAAGGGGGAGGCTTACAAGCCAAAGAACACCATCCCAACCGTGAAGCATGGAGGTGGCAGCATCATGTTGTGGGGGTGCTTTGCTGCAGGAGGGACGGGTGCACTTTACAAAGTAGATGGCATCATGAGTCAGGAAAAGTATGTGGATATATTGAAACAACATCTCAAGACATCAGTCAGGAAGTTAAAGCTTGGTCGCAAATGAGTCTTCCAAATGGACAATGACCCCAAGCATACTTCCAAAGTTGTGGTAAAATGGCTTAAGGACAACAAAGTCAGGGTATTGGAATGGCAATCACACAGCCTTGACCTCAATCCTGTAGAAATGTGTGGGCAGAACTGAAAAAGTGTGTGCGAGCAAGGAGGCCTACAAACCTTACTCAGTTACACCAGCTCTGTCAGTAGGAATGGGCCAAAATTCACACAAGTCATTGTGGGAAGCTTTTGGAAGGCTACCCGAAACATTTGACGTTTGACCCAGTTTTGCACGAATGCTACCATCTATCCACGGTTGCTGGTTAGGGTAGGTTTTAATAGTCACAGTGGGTACTACATCTCCAATAGAGTTCCTTATAAACTCAGTCACCATATCCGTGTATGCGTCTAGATTTCTTTCGCAAGCTACTCGGAACATATCCCAGTCCACGTGATCAAAACAATCCACTGTGTGTGGATTCCGATTGGTCAGACCAGCGTTGAATGGTTCTTAGCACGAGTTCTTCCTGTTTGAGTTTCTGCCTATAGGAAGGGATGAGCAAGATGGAGTCTTTGTCAGATTTGCCGAAAGGAGTAGTACAGTCGATATGTTGAACTTCGGCAGCCTAGTCCTCAAATTTGCTTTGTTAAAATCCCTGTCAACAATAAATGCAGCGTCAGGATATGTGGTTTCCAGTTTGCATAAAATCCTGTGACGTTCTTTGAGGGCCGTCGTGGTATCGGCTTGAGGGGGGATGTAAACAGCCGTGGCAATGACGGAGGAGTATTCTCTTGTAAGTTCCTAGAATTACACCATGAGTCGTTTATCATGAAACACACTCCCCCGCCCTTCTGCTTCCCAGAGAGATATTTATTCCTGTCTGTGCCATGTACTGAGAAACCTGTTGGCTTTACCGACTCTGACAGAGTATCCCGAGAGAGCCATGTTTCCGTGAAACAAAGAATGTTACAGGCCCCGATGTCTCTCTGTAAAACAATCCTTGCTCTAAGCTCATCAACTTTGTTAACCAAAGACTGAACATTAGCGAGTAATATACTTGGAAGCGGTGGGTTGTGTGCGCGCCTCCTAAGTCGAACCAGCACGTCGCCTCAAGTGCCTTTACTCCGTCGGCGCTGTTTGGGGTTGGCCTCTGGAATAAGTTCAATTGCTCTGGGGAGAGTGAGGAAAGCATCTGCTTCAGGGAAGTCGTATTCCTGGTCATAATGATGGTAGTTCTGGTGAGTTACCGCCGCTCTAATATCCAATAGTTTTTCCCGGCTGTATGTAATGACACAAAACATTTCCTGAGGTAATAATGTAAAAAAATAGTACATAAAAAAACAAAAGAGCTAGTCACAATGCTGACATCTCTATCGGCGCCATCAGTCTCTACATACTAAGCAGCTCATGTTATAGACAGAAGCATGCTACATGGCAGACCAATCCATGAATATATATATATATATATATATATACAGAACCAGTCAAAAGTTTGGACACACCTACTCATTCAAGGGTTTTTCTTAATGTTTTACTATTTTCTACTTTGTAGAATAATAGTGAAGACATCAAAACTATGAAATCACACATATGGAATCATGTAGTGTCAAAAAAAGTGTTAAACAAAGATTTTACATTCTTCAAAGTGGCCACCCTTTGCCTTGATGACAGCTTTGCACACTTTTGGCAGTCTCTCAACCAGATTCACCTGGAATGCTTTTCCAACAGTCTTGAAAGAGTTCCCACATATAATGAGCACTTGTTGGCTGATTTTCTTTCACTCGACAGTCCAACTGATCCCAAACCATCTCAAATGGGTTGAGGTCGGGTGATTGTGGAGGCCAGGTCATCTGATGCAGCCCTCAATCACTTCCCTTCTTGGTCAACTAGCCCTTACACAGCCTGGAGGAGTGTTGGGTCACTGTCCTGTTGGGTCACTGTCCTGTTGAAAACAAATGATAATTCCACTAAGCACAAACCAAATGGGATGGCATATTTCTGCAGAATGCTGTGGTAGACATGCTGGTTAAGTGTGCCTTGAATTCTAAATAAATCACAGTGTCAATAGCAAAGCACCCACAAATCATCACACCTCCACCTCCATGCTTCGCGGTAGGAACCACACATGCAGAGATCATCCGTTAACCTACTCTGCTTCTCACAAAGACACAGTTGTTGAAACCAAAAATCTTAAAATTTGGTCTCCTCAGACCAAAGGACAGAATTCCACCAGTCTAATGTCCATTGCTCATGTTTCCTGGCCCAAGCAAGTCTCATCTTCTTATTGGTGTTCTTTAGTAGTGGTTTATTTGCAGCAATTCAACCATGAAGGCCTGATTCACTCAGTCTCCTCTGAACAGTTGATGTTGAGATGTGTCTGTTACTTGAACTCCATAAAGCATTTATTTGGGCTGCAATTTCTGAGACTGGTAACTCCAATGAACTTATCCTTATGAACTTATCCTCTGCAGCAGAGGTAACTCTGGGTCTTCCTTTCCTGTGGCGTTCCTCATGATAGCCAGTTTCATCATAACGCTTGATGGTTTTTGCGACTGCACTTGAAGAAACACTCAAAGTTCTTAATTTTTTTGTATTGACTGACCTTCATGTCTTAAAGTAATAAGGTACTATCGTTTCTCTTTGCTTATTTGAGCTGTTCTTGCCAAAATATGGACTTGGTCTTTTACCAAATAAGGCTATCTTCTGTATACCCCCCTACCATGTCACAACACAACTGATTGGCTCCAACACATTTAGAAGGAAAGGAATTTGACAAATTAACTTTTAACAAGGAAAACCTGTTAATTGAAATGCATTCCAGGTGACTACCTCATGCAGCTGGTTGAGAGAATGCCAAGCGTTTGCAAAGCTCTCATCAAGGGAAAGGGTGGCTACTTTGAAGAATCTCAAATGTCAAATATATTTGTATTTGTTTAACACTTTTTTGGTTACTATATGATTCCATATGTGTTATTTCATAGTTGATGTCTTCACTATTATTCTATAATGTTGAAAATGTTACAAATAAAGAAAAAACATTGAATGAGTAGGTGTGTCCAAACTTTTGACTGGTACTGTATAAATAATAGATGCATATACATACACACTACCATTCAAAAGTTTGGGGTCACTTGGAGATTTTCATTTAAATGGCCATTGATGTCAGATGCTGTCAACTCGAGAGGAATTGTTTGTTTTAGTGACTCTTAGAGAGCTCTGAAACTGTCCCTCAGAATATCATATCACATCTTCACCAGAGAAACATTAACACCACTCAACACTAGCAGGCATGCCATCTGGACTTCTGGACAGTTTCTGCTCTATTATGAAGACAAAAAGCTCTTATTTGTGTACTGTAACCTGTTTGTTCTGGTGTCATCTTCTCCCCACAAACAACATGGACGTCAACCCGATTTTCTCCTGAGTTTTTTTGTTGAAGTTTGAGTCTTTAAGCAAGTATTTATTGGTTTCTGGTGAAAACTCGCAGCTTAAATGAGAACTGGAACTCTGGGAGCCAAGTCCCGCCGACGCATCGCTCCAAATAGAGTGTTGGATTACCAGTGCTCCCCTACCATCTGTAACCCAACACCCACCAGCAGCAGTAGCACGCTCACTGGCGGGGGTGTGGGTTAATTAATGAAGCACCTTGCATGAAAATAATGAGCATATGCATTAATCATCTCATCTATATTTAATAGTCGCAACACTTCCCGAAAGCCTGGGTGTAATGGAACTCGATGACTGCTTTTTTCCTCTCTTCATGATACTCGTCTCAAGAGAAGTAAACACTGAATAGGTTGATTATCTCTCCATTGTACTCTCACAGTGTCCTAATCAAGCAATACAAATGCATACACACACACGTGTTCACACACACACACACAAGCACACGCACACACACACACACACACACACACACACACACACACACACACACACACACACACACACACACACACACACACACACACACACACACACACACACACACACACACACACACACACACACACACACACACACACACACACAGAGGACAGGGTGCAGATGTGTACCTCACTGGGGCTCTTGCGTCTAGCCAACTCGGCAGCAATATGGTTGCATTCTGTGTCCTCTCTTCCAGCATCCTCCCCTTCGTTTATGGAGGAGCGAAGAGAAAGACAGATTTAAAAGAGTGTCCTCGCCATGCCTTTTATACCAAAATCACCTACAGTACACAATCCATCATAGGTCTCCCAACCACTGTTTATGTCTTGAAATATCTATTAGTCTTGTCTCAACCACCACCTTGGTTAGAGACAGACTGACATATGTAAAGGTTTCCTTTCTCTCCATGTCTACAATCTGGTTGCGTTTTATTGCTATTAAAGGCAATGTTCCCACAAACCTAATTAACGTTTAATCCTGCGTATGTCGGCATATGTCGGCTCCAGCAGAAATTACCTTTAAATGCCGCATTGTCGGCAAAGCATGATTAGATTGAATCCAGGCACTTGTATTTGATATAGTTGTTACCATGCTCAAGATTCAATTATTTATTTGGTTGAACTACTTCATGTCATGGTACAGAGCTGTCCACAATGCTTGACAAGTTTTAAATAAAATTGTTCCAAGCTCCTCCGCTCAGATCAGGTAAAATAGGTGACGTGCCAACAATCCAACACATTGTCTTTCATGGCTATACTGAAGGCTTGCAATTGATTTGGATGTGCATCTTTTCAACCTAAACGATCAATGCTGAATACATGTTGATTTCATAGTCTATCCCACAGGTGTGCCGCACGTCAGCATAAATGCCAGAATGGCCCCGCTTCAAGCTTCAAAACATCTGTTTTTCCTGTCATGTAGCATATTATCTGCTACTGCTCTCACAAAAGTCTATATTAAGAATTTTGGGTTCACCAGTTGTAAATATGAGTAAGTCTGCTGTATAGCAATAGCCTAGAGAAACGGCATCCGATGACATTGATATTGTTAGTGCATTATATGTTACATAATTGTTGCTCACATTCCAAGACCACCCTTTGTCCACCCCACTGTATAACCTTAGCAAACATACATCAATTACAAGATGTAGCACAGTCGTGCAGGACTAGGTTGCTGACAAGTATTATTTGTCATAGTTATTGTTGACGAAATGAACACTGGCATGAAGTGGAACTACCGAGGTCTCTGAAGCCTGGAGCTCGTTCTGTGTTCCATAGAGGTTGTTCTGTGTTCCATAGAGGTTGTTCTGTGTTCCATAGAGGTTGTTCTGTGTTCCATAGAGGTTGTTCTGTGTTCCATAGAAGTCGTTCTGTGTTCCATAGAGAAAAATCACAAAAATGTTCTCAACCAACAGGATCCTACAAGTATATGTGGTAACACTTTACATTACGTTGCCTCAATTACTATGTAACTACACAGTAATAACTGTAATAACAACATAATATTTACATATATTTTACTATAAAATAATATGGTAATAAGGTTGTAGTGCTATCAGTTATTACACAGTTGGAATGAGGAATGTATAAGTACACATCCACTTGCTAAAGGTTATTCAACATGTGTAATTACTGATATTATAACACATTTTCATGTTTCACGAGGTAACTAATGTTTTGTCACACAAAATATATACAGTACCAGTCAAAAGTTTGGACACACCTACTCATTCAAAGGCTTTTCTTTATTTGTACTATTTTCTACATTGTAGAATAATAGTGAAGATATCAAAACTATGAAAAAACACATACGGAATTGTGTAGTAACCCAAAAAGTGTTAAACAAATCAAAATATATTTAGATTCTTCAAAGGAGCCACCCTTTCCCTTGATGACAACTTTGCACACTCTTGGCATTCTCTCAACCAGATTCACCTGGAATGCTTTTCCAACAGTGTTGAAGGAGTTCCCACATATTCTGAGCACTTGTTGACTGCTTTTCCTTCACTCTGCGATCCAACTCATCCCAAACCATCTCAATTGGGTTGAGGTGAGGTGATTGTAGAGGCCAGGTCATCTGATGCAGCACTCCGTCTCTCTCCTTCTTGGTCAAATATCCCCACTAAGCGCAAACCAGATGGGATGGCGTATCGCTGCAGAATGCTGTGGTAGCCATGCTGGTTAAGTGTGCCTTGAATTCTAAATAAATCACAGACAGTGTCACCAGCAAAGCACCCCCACACCATCACACCTCCTCCTCCATGCTTCACGGTGGGAACCACACATGCGGATGTAACAGTGTTGCTTCCGTCCCTCTCCTCGCACCTACCTGGGCTCGAACCAGGGAACCTCTGCACACATTGACAAAAGTCACCCTTGAAGCATCATTACCTATCGCTTCACAAAGCTGCGGCCCTTTCAGAGCAAGGGAAACATATACTTCAAGGTCTCAGAGCAAGAGATGTCACCGATTGAAACGCTATTAGCGCGCACCCCGCTAACTAGCTACCCATTTCACACCGGTTACACAGAGATCATCTGTTCACCTACTCTGCGTCTCACAAAGACACGGCGGTTGGAACCAAAAATCTCACATTTGGACTCCTCAGACCAAAGGACAGATTTCCACTGGTCTAATGTTCATTGCTCGTGTTTCTTGGCCCAAGCAAGTCTCTTCTTCTAATTGTTGTCCTTTAGTAGTGTTTTTTTTTACAGCCATTGGACCATGAAGGCCTGATTCACACAGTCTCCTCTGAACAGTTGATGTTGAGATGTGTCTGTTACTTGAACTCTGTGAAGGATTTATTTGGGCTCTCTGAAGGATACATTTTCTGTATTGACTGACCGTCATGTCTTAAAGTAATGATGGACTGTCGTTTCTCTTTGCTTATTTGAGCTGTTCTTGCCATAATATGGACATGATCTTTGCACCTACTCTGGATTATCAATGCCTGCCTTGACCTGTCGTTTGCCTGCCCCTGTTACAATAAACATTGTTACTTCAAAGTCTTCACTTGGGTCTTACCTTGCTGCCTGATAATAACCTTTGTAATATTTGTTCTATCTTTTCTGGAGGATAAGACTGAAATTGTAACCAGCTTTTTAAGAAAGAGCGATACTTAAAACAAAATTTAATTTTAAATTAGTTTCGAAAATGAGAAGTAAGGGCAATTTTTGAACAAAGGATGAGCCTTTCTTAATAATCTACTGCTGTCACGTTCTGACCATAGTTCTTGTGTGTTTTGCTTGTTTTAGTGTTGGTCAGGACGTGAGCTGGGTGGGTATTCTATGTTGTGTGTCTAGTTTGTCTGTTTCTATGTTTGGCCTAATATGGTTCTCAATCAGAGGCAGGTGTTTTGTGTTGTCTCTGATTGGGAATCATATATAGGTGGCTTGTTTTGTGTTGGGGTTGGTGGGTGGTGGGTGGTTGTTTCCTGTCTCTGTGTTTTCTCTGCACCAGCTAGGACTGTATCGGTTTGCCACATTTTGTTATTTTGTATCGTTGTAAGTGTTCACTGTTTCGTTTTATTAAACATGTTGAGCACTGGCTACGCTGCGTGTTGGTCCGATCCCTGTTACACCCTCTCTTCTCGTGAAGAGGAGGAAGGCTGCCGTTACAACTGGAGAACCATTTTAAGTATAAGTTATGTATGAGTGAAGCTTTTTGTGAGAGGTTTAAAGCTTTAATATTTAATAATGTTATCCCCCAACTCATATTCATTATATAAATAGGCATGTTTAATTTTGTCTGGCTTAGCATTAGAAATAAAATGAAATATTTGTTGCTCATATGATTTTTACAAAACGTTGTCTGGAGTAGGCAGTGTCATTAAGTAAGTACGTAAACGGTGATAGGACCAAAGAGTTAATGTGATTTTTCCATAAATATATAGGTTTTTACCTTTTCCATGGTTGGAGAATCTTATCTATTTTTGCAAACTTTCTATTTAAATTGATTGAATACCAAGTATGTCTACTCCACTACCTGCCCATTTTATTGGTAAACTACAAGGTAGTGTAAACACTGTCTTTTAATGATCCAATACATAATATGGTACACTTGTCATAATTAGGTTTTAGTCCAGAGAGACTAGAAAAGTGATCAAGATCTTCAATGAGACTGTGCAGCGATCCAGATTGCGGACTTAAGAAAACAATTGAGTCATCAGCATACATTGACACGTTTGTTGTTATCCCCTGGATTTCTAACCCCTTGATGTTCTTGTTGGATCTAATTTTAACAGCTAGCATTTCAATGGCCATAATAAATATGAGGACAACGGACAACCTTGTTTTACTCCTCAAAGCTCAATACTTTGAGAAGTAATAATTTTTTACTATTGTACATCTGGGGTTGCTGTACGTAAATTTAACCCATTGTTACGTCCGTTGTTGGAATGAGACCAAGGTGCAGCGTGGTAAGCGTACATCTTTCTTTATTTTGATGAACACCAAAACAACAACAAAAGAATAAACGAACGTAAAGTTCTGCAGGCTATACAGCAACTAACAAAATCAAGATCCCACATCTGAAGGTGGGAAAAAGGGCTGCCTAAGTATGATCCCCAATCAGAGACAACGATAAACAGATGCCTCTGATTGGGAACCATACTAGGCCAACAAAGAAATAGAAACATAGATTTGCCCACCCAAGTCCCACCCTGACCTAACAAAATAGAGAATTAAAAAGGCTCTATAAGGTCAGGGCGTGACACCCATTGTATAAGAGATTCACAAAAATTAAAGTATACCAGGAATTTTATATAAATTCTAGTCGTACGCCTTTTCAAAATCTGCTATAAAAACCAGGCCTGGTATCTTTGATGTTTCATAATGTTCAATTGTTTCAAGTAATTATATCTTATATGATCTCCAATATATCGTCCATGTAAAAAACCTGTCCGATCAGGATGAACAATATCTGATAAAACCTTTTTTTAATGCTACGTGCTTTGCATTTCACAATGATTTTCGTATCACAACATTGAAATGTAAGAAGCCTACATTTTTTTAAATGGACTGGATCTTTATACTTACCACCTGGGTCCTGTTTTAGTAGTAATGAAATCAGACCTTGTTGAGTATGTGAATGTCTACCATTTTTATAGAAATAATTAAAACATGTTAGTAATGGATCTTTGAGTACATCAATAAAGGTCTGATATACCTCTACTGGTATAGCATCAAGCCCTGGTGTTTTTCTTGATTGAAAAGATGTAATTTCCTCAAAAAGTTCCTCTTCTGTAAGTTGGCCTTCACACAGGTCTTTCTGTAAATTTGTTAATTTGACATTATTATTATTAATAGGAAAGAAATCTTTACATTCAGTGGAAATATTTTCATTCAGTGGAAATGGGGGAGACTGAAAAGAAAACATATGCTTGAGATTTTTTGCTTCCTCTTTCAAAATCTAATTTGGTGAATCATGGAAGACTCAATCATTTGTAACGAGTTTCTGGAAATAGTTTTTGGTAGCATTTCTATGTTGAAGATTCAAAAAAACTTTTGTGCATTATTCACCATTTTCCATCCAATCCGCTTTATTTTTGTGATACACTACACGTGATACATCTTTCTTGAATAAGTACCTCCAATTATTTTTTGTTTTTCCACTTAAAATATGTTGTTTTAATGACACGTTTGAAAGTCACCTGTAATTTACCATGTTAATAACTCAAACTAAAATCTGACTTTGTGACATGTAACTACTACATGGTGCCACTACCATCAAATCCAGATATAATAACAAGGCACACCCTTTCATTAACTACTGGTCACTTTCAATTTGTTTATTTCTATGTTCTATGTTCTATGGCTCCAAGGCTATAAGAACAATGATGTTACATAGGATATACTTGTAATTATATACCTAGAAAGGAGCAAGTAACTTAACGTAGCAGGGCATAACCTTTATAATTACTATGTAGTTACAATGTAACAACCTTTGCAGACAATAGGCTAACCATGTAAAATTAGGAGACAGGAGAACATTAGGTATAACCCTTTAAGTTAAGTTGAGAGCCCAGCGTTCTTCTGGCTTCTTATGTTTCTTTGTTTCAATGTGCAAATGTACAATGTCAGTCACTACTTAGTGAACAAAAAGGTTAAATACATGTTTCTTCTTTTTTTTTAAATGTATTTTTAACAATTTTGTATAAATGAGAGTTCACAAGCAAATGATTTCACACTGACCTCTCACTTTCTGTTGGTTCCACAGATTATGGTAATTACTGGGGCCCATCACCTTTGGAGGGCAGGTCTAGAGACACACTGGGAATTAGCGTGAGCTATAGAGTGATTGGTACAATGTATTTTTTTTAACCTTTATTTAACTAGGCAAGTCAGTTAAGAATACATTTTTATTTTAAAATACAGCATAGGTGGGTTAACTGCCTTGTTCAGGGGCAGGACGACAGATTTTTACCTTGTCAGCACAGGGATTCAATCTTGCAACCTTGCGGTTACTAGTCCAACACTCTAACCACTAGGCTACCATAATTCTCACTATTCTTATTCAAATTGTCAATGTTATTTTCAGACCACGAGAAAATCAATATTCAATACTTATACATAGTGCATCAGGTTAGGAAGGTGAATGGAATCTTTAGAATGGAACAACAAGATTTAGAATGGAATATTTAGAATGGTAAAAGATTCAACGGACACTACAAAACACATCTCTACATATCTCTACATAGCTAAACTCCAACACTTTTGCTCCAAACAGGGTTGGAAATGGTCAAGTATACAACAACTAAAAGGAGGGATGAATTAGTGGTGTAATGGTGTCTCTCTTCCTGCAAAGGCAACGTTGAGAGGGAGAAGGATGGTCAACATCATTGCCATGGTGACAGTCCCTTGAAAACTAGGTCGTACAATATATTTTTTTAAACACATGTAATCAAACAGTATAGACAATGACAGATGTACAGTAAATATCAAAGAAAAGTAACATACAAAGATTGACAATCACCTCAGTGAGGGAGTAGACGAGTGTAGGTGAGTATACTAAATCACAGGTAGATTCTGTTGGTTGTGTTCAGCGGGGGAGAGAGAAGTGTCAGCTGTGTTGTTGTCTGAACAGCCTTCCATAGTCTATAGTCCAGCGGCTATGCGGCAGATTTAACTTCTCTGCGCTACGGATACCGGTACCGGGTTTAAATTCGACAATATACGGTGATCGCCACATAAAGTCATATTAAACATTCCTGAAAATACAAGTGTCTCACATGCTTCAGAAGCCTAGCATCTTGCTAATCCAACTGCGTTGTCAGATTTAAAAAAGGATTTACTGCGAAATAATACGATGCGATTATCTGAGCACAGAGCCCCATACCAAAATACTATTTCAACCAGCACAGGCGTAACAAAATCACAGATTGCAATGAAATAAATTGTTTACCTTTGAAGATCTTGCTCTGACGTATTGACCCAAAGAAACCGATTGGAAGACAACAAGTAACGACCTCATTGTGCACCAATTATATGACCGCTGTTTCGTTGATTGACTGTATTTTAACCCAATGACCACTGATCGTCTTGAAATCTAGCTGGGTAGATAGCCAATGAGCAGAGGTAAAAGGCAATATGCAATGGTTCTGTGTTGGAAGACCAACCCATGTAGTAAACTCTGGCGTAAAGACGGTCTTTCGCCACTGAAGATTCATACTGGAAGGAGCTAAGTTATTTACGCACTGCACTATTTCGGTAACGCGCATCTTCAGTTGTTTATATATCGAACATCATGGCGAATAAGTCAGGGAAAGCTAAATCTAAGACTAGATATACGAATGTAGACAAAATTATAGAGGAAATTGATCGTGAAAGTGAAACATATACTTTTGGAAGACGACTCAGTTATGACTCAAATGATGACCCATGACTCAAATGGAAGCATATTTTTTGAACGGAGAGGACATTGTTTTGGACTGGTAAGTTCTTCTCATGCTAATGCCGTTGTTTGAAATTAATAATATAAAATATTATTTGTGATTGTTTTAAAATTTTATTTGCAATATATAAAAATGTAATGAAATGTGTAAAGTACACATGTGGGGGTGGGGCTCCACCCCACCCCCACATGAAATAGCCTATTTGAGGCAGGCCCACAACAATGGCCAAAGTGAAATGGAACAGCACTTTATGTTCCCTGTACTCTATATATCTGTTTATTATACCTGTTGATACAGGGCTCATATGTGAAACTATTCTAACTGAACATTTTCTTTCACAGTGACACTGACTCCAAATGGGAGCCCCCAGTGCCAACGTGTCCATCCCCCTCTGAAGCTGGTTCATCCAGCTGGACCCCTGCTGTCTCTGGCTCCACACCTCCCGGGCCATCTAGAGGTAAACTGTTCATATTTACTCTTGAGGTGCTGTCCTGTTGCACCCTCTACAACCACTGTGATTATTAGTGTCTGACCCTGCTGGTCATCTATGAACGTTTGAAAATTTGTTCTGTTATAATCTCCACCCGGCACAGCCAGAAGAAGACTGGCCACCCCTCATAGCCTGGTTCCTCTCTAGGTTTCCTCCTAGGTTTTGGCCTTTCTAGTGAGTTTTTCCTAGCCACCGTGCTTCTACACCTGCATTGCTTGCTGTTTGGGGTTTTAGGCTGGGTTTCTGTACAGCACTTTGAGATTTTAGCTGATGTACGGAGGGCTATATAAATATATTTGATATGATAGAGGACTGGGGGTCTTCCAAATATTGAAAGTGTGTAAATAGTTACCCATGTTATTTTGTAAATGTACATATTTTTTTCTTCATATTTTTCTTTCAATATTTTCCCCCCCATTCCCCCCCCCCCCGATTTTTCCCCCTCCATTTTTTGGGGGGGTGTGTTAGAATACCATTTTGGTATTTTGTATATAGTTATTTGTTTCAAAATGTATACCTTCACCAATTTGGCCACTTGGGTACATTTGGGCTACTTGTGTGGGACACCTGGGTGACTTCATGATAAATGTCATGTAGCACACTCATTTTGGAAGTTATCATTCTGAAACTTTGCACAAGTACTGTTGCCTTCTTATGTTTTTCACTGAAATTGCCCCCATATTCATATCTGAATGTTTGTTTTATCTTGTTCATTTTAAAGATGATGATACAATAATTAAAAAGAAAAAACGTATGTTTTTTTCATTGTATTATCTAAACCAGATCTATTGTGTTATATTCTCCTACATTCAATTCACATTTACACAAACTTCAGAGTGTTTTCTTTCAAATGGTACCAAGAATATGCATATCCTTGCTTCTGCCTGAGCTAGAGGCAGTTAGATTTGGGTATGTCTTCAGGCGAAAATTGAAAGAAGGGGGGGTAGCTGTAAGAGGTTTTAAGGGCCATGCACTAATCCTCCCCATCATATCAGACAATAAGCACTTGACTACACCACAAAATAAACTACATCGGTCTCTTTCTTACCTTCAGTAACAAGATGCTGAAGTCTGTCTGTGTGATCAGAAGTCATCTTCTCTCCAAAAACTCACCATTTTTTGTTCTAGAATTATCAAGTCATTGTGATTGCTCAACCAAGGGGCATGGCTCTTGAGTGAAATTCTGGTGAAATTGGAGTCCGCTATCACTATTTCCAATAAGAGCGGGCACATATGTAATATGTCATAGTATGCTTTTATAAAAGGAAATTAATTAACTTAAAAAAAAAACATTTATCACTCTGTCCTTCCCTGGTATGGCTGTGACATTGATGATTTTCTTTATAAACATGCATGTTTTATCAGATGAGGCTGGTTGGAGGAGCTATAGGAACACAAGCTCATTGTAATGGTTGGAATATAATAAATAGTTCAGTATCAAACCCATCAAACATATGGAAACCACGTTTGACTCCGTTCCAATTTGTCACGTTCTGACCTTTATTTCCTTTGTTGTGTCTTTATTTAGTATGGTCAGGGCGTGAGTTGGGGTGGGCAGTCTAGTTTTGTATTTCTATGTTTTTCCTATTTTTGTGTTTGGACTGATATGGTTCTCAATCAGAGGCAGGTGTTGTGTTGTCTCTGATTGGGAACCGTATTTAGTTAGCCTGTTTTGTGTTGGGTTTTGTGGGTGGTTGTCTTCAGTCTTTGTGTGTCTGCACCAGATAGAACTGTTTCGGTTTTCACGTTTGTTTGTTTTGTATTTTGGAAGTGTTCAGTTTATTGTCTTTTATTAAACATGATGAACACTAATCACGCTGCGCTTTGGTCCTCTCCTTCTTCCACAGAGAAAACCGTTACACATTTACTCCATTCCATTCCATATTTATAAACATGCTATTTTGTTTAGACAAAACTCAAACACTACAGCTCATCTCTTTCCCCATTTCCGCCGTGTCATCTTTGCATGCGCACAATTAGGAACGTCTTCTACTTCCTAAAGAAGCGTCTTGTTTTTTTTTACCATACATATACACATTCTCCTAAATTCAAGAGCAAAAGCCATATCTCATAATTGAATATGTCCCTAATCCAGTGAGCACCCTTTTTGAGACTTTTTTAAATATATAACTTTACTGAGCACTCCTTATTTTCCCACTCTACCACAACATGGAGCCCTTTTTACAACATCAAAGTGCTTACACTGAAAACAAGCCTAAAACCCCAGAGAGCAAGCAATGCAGATGTAGAAGCACTTCTTATTTTTGTTTCTCTCTACTAACAACTTCCACAACAGCTTCGAGCAAACACTCCAGTAAACAGTCTTTTATATCAGTCGCCTCTGTTTCTGTAGGTATTAAATTAATTGCACCTTTTTCAGAGGCCTATAGCTTTGCAGACAAGTTTGCGATCTTAAAGCACTGTATGAATTCTCAATACTTAGGCTTGTTGACAATCTTCTGTTTCCATCATTAGGTTTTGAATAACAACTTTTTGTACATTGATTGTTGAAGGAAAGTACTGTATGTATTAAAAACTGGACTAAATGGTGTTCCACTACTCATAACAGTTCATTTTCTTTATTATTCTAAATAGAAAAAATTTGATGCAAATGTATTTTCTGCTGATCAAAAATAGTAATTTATTCTCCATCTGTCTGAATAGCAACAGTGCATCATAAAGGCACTTTATCAATATAACATTTGCTTACTTGTGTCTGTGGAGCATTAGAGCCTCAGGGGGCTCTCTTTAAACTGATGATTTAGCTCGACATGTATACAATGAGTTGAACTCTCCTGAACACTGCACTGTCAATGATATTGACTCTTCATCAAAGTGCTCAATTTACTCACATGCTATTTCCACCCCATTGGAATGCAATGAGGATGAAAAAGCTAGTTTGCAGCAAGCATCTGTATTAGAATGTTTGTCCATTTGCAAGGGATACAGGGCCTGAGTAATGGACCCATAGTGGGCCCTTGAGGCAGAGAAAAATGTAAATGTACAGTGGAGTCCGGAATTATTGACACCCTTGTTAAATATGAGCAAAAATGACTGTAGAAAATAAATAATAAAAATACTGAGCTATGCTCAAAATGATGGGGAAATTACATTATTTAATACTAATAACATTGCTCAGAGAAAGAGATTTTGTTTAAGAAGTAATGCTGTTTTCAATCCTTGCAAGCAAGGACAACTGCACTAAGCCTTTTTCTAAAATGTTTTATTAGTTGGAGAACACATTGGGATGGATCATTACACTATTCCTCCATACAGAATCCTTTCAGATCTTTGATATCCTTTTTCTGCACTTATAGACTGCCCTCTTCAATTCCAACCACAGGTCTTCAATGGGTTCCCGGAGTCCGGAGACTGAAATGGCCATTGCAAAATGATTATTTTGTGGCCAATTAACCATTTCTTTGTGGATTTTGATGTGTGCTTGGGGTTATTGTCTTGCTGGAAGATCCACTTGCGGACAAGTGTCAGCCTTCTGGCAGAGGCAACCAGCTTTTTGGCTAAAATATCCTGATACAGGGTAAAGTTCATGATACCGTTGACCTTAACAAGGGCCTCAGGACGAAAGCAAAATAGCCCCATAACATCAAAGATCCACCACCATATATTACAGTGGGTATGGGGTTATTTTCTGTATATGCATTCTCATTTCGATGCCAAACCCACCACTGGTGTGCGTGGCCAAATATCTTTATTTTCATGTCATCCAACAAATGTAAACACCTGGAGTTTGCTAAACGGCATTGGCACTTGGATTGGAACTGGTGCATTGGCCAAGCACACTAGTCAGGGTTTGGCATCAAAATGAGAATGCATTATTAGGGCTGTGGCGGTCACGAAATGTTGCTTTTGCAACAGCTAATGGGGATCCTAATAATATACCAAATACCAAACATCTACATTTTAAAAGTCTAAAGTGTAATAAATCCATTGAATTGTCTGTACACCATCACAATATATCCATGATTTATTTTAGGCAGGTCTTTCCTATGAAACTTTATAACATGAAGAGGTGCCATTATTTGATATTAGGTTATTTTACAGTAAGATGAACTTCGCTGAATAAAACGCAAAGGATATTTTTTCTGAGCTAGTGCACACATTCTGTGTTCAGTTTAAAAAGTGATAATTTGAAACAGGTTATATGCTTGATTTTGAGTTATTTGGCAACGTTAGTTGTGAATGACATAAACCGTGGAATGGCTTATGAAATCAAAACATACATGGGCTGCATGATTCCACTATATTGATGATATAAAAAACTAATTTTGAAAAAAGGCATACACCATTTCTTGTCGCAGTGTAATTGCTTATATGTGTGAAATTAGCTTAGATTTAAAATGTCCAATTATCAGCATTATGTAATGATTAAGCTGCTATGATTTAGCATACACACAATTTTATTTGTGGTCTTTTTTTTATTTCTTTTTTTACTGAAGGCAACAAAATGAAGCATGGTGACATCAGCATTGCGACAAATAGTACCTGTAGGCTAATTCGGCATTCATATAGGAATTTTCGTATTTTCATTTTTTTTGTTTAAAAGGGGGTTGGTTATAAAGCACACGAGGAACAAATAATTAACTTCTAATTATGTAAATCTAAAATAAAGCACAACGGAAAATAATACATATTTTGCGCTCAAAGTTTAAGCTGCCTGTTGCCGATAACGGCTATTGTTTCAGTCCACTATCATAGGCTATAGCACTAGCCAAAGTTAGGCTATGAAGTTCACACCAGCATGTTTACTTTGTCGGGCTTCAGTGAAGACCGGAGAGAGGTAACTATGTTCCCTGATATGCTGAACACCCTCTCTGACTCAGTGCTGGTAGCGCAAATGCACATCTAATCTTTAGCAAGCATAGCCAATAAAGGAAAACGAGAGTGGTTATCCCGCCACCATGACGGGGGTCAGCAGATGTGTCTGGTTTCTTCTCTTCCATATAACGGGTAATCTCAGTGTCGGCACGCACTCTCAATTGTCTATGTTTCAATTTTTAATACATTTTAAGGCTGCATGATGCGACTCTAGGGATGATTTGGAAAAAGTAGCTTGAAAGGCATGAGCTCTGATTTGTTTTTTTTTGCGCAAGCTGTACACACTTCATTAGTCTCTCATTCACAATTTGACAAGCACTTGATAATGCCTCGAATTTCACGGCGGTATCCCCTTTGTGGCCACAATGCACCCTAAAATAATCCACCCCTTTGTTGTGCCCTTCTCCCTGAGTGCTGCGTGCTGCGTGCTTTCCATCACGTGATCGAGTCTTTCTCACAGGCTACAAGTGAAGACTGACACATCAGGGACGCAACTGTGCGGGTCCTTATCCAATTCCGAGGTGCATATTGAAGATATTGGAAGAACTGTTCACATTCACCTTTCGTCAGCAAACAAGATGAGTAGGTTTAACGAACAGCAAAAGCACTAGCCTATGTCAATCTACTATCCCCCATAGTACAAAAGTCAACCTATTCTATTCTGTGCGAGAAATAAATATTCCAAACATAATCAGGGACAGTTGTGGGATGCAATAGATCCCAAATTAATACAACCACTAGCATAAAAAAACAAATCTCCCCCTCTTCCCGTCTGTAATCACATGGACATTACATTTTTGCATCTGAGCTCCTAGAGGGTGCGGCTCTCCTTTATTTTCAAGTGTTCTACTCCGCTAGCCAGCACCTTGCCTAATAGGTTTGCGTTTCTTTTTCTTCTAGATTCTCCAATCTCATAAAACATTTTAGAAAAAGGCTCAATGCCATTATCCTATAATTTTGACCCCTACCTTTTTGAAAAAAAATATATTATTACAAAATCTCTTTCTCTGAGCAATTGTATTGGTATAATATTGTATAATTTCATCAACAAAAATTAGCATACAATATACTGTAGCTCAGTATTTAAATGACTCATCTTTATCAAGGGTGTCAATAATTTCAGACCCCACTGTAAAATATTGGTTATTTTTTGATCTGCAATCGCCAAGCGCAGGAGCTCACTCTCAATGAGGGTAGATGACCTGTTGCTAATTTTTTATTCCACCTTTATTCAACCAGGTAGGCTCGTTGAGAACAAGTTCTCATTTACAACTGCGACCTGGCCAAGATAAAGCAAAGCAGTGCGACACAAACAACACAGACATGGAATAAACAAACATGCAGGCAATAATACAATAGAAAAAGTCTATATACAGTGTGTGCAAATGAGGTAGGATAAGGGAGGTAAGGCAATAAATAGGCCATAGTGGCGAAATAATTACAATATTGCAATTAAACACTGGAGTGATAGATGTGCAGAAGATGAGTGTGCAAGTAGAGATATTGGGGTGCAAAGGAGCAAAATAAATAACAGTATGGGGGATGAGGTAGTTGGATGGGCTTTTTACAGATGGGCTATGTACAGATGCAGTGATCTGTGAGCTGCTCTGACAGCTGGTGCTTAAAGTTACTGAGGGAGATATGAGTCTCCAGCTTCAGTGATTTTTGCAGTTTGTTCCAGTCATTGGCAGCAGATAACTGGAAGGAAAGGCGGCCAAAGTAGGAATTGGCATTGGGGGTGACCAGTGAGATATACCTGTTGGAGCGCTTGCTACGGGTGGGTGCTGCTATGGTGACCAGTGAGCTGAGATAAGGCGGGGCTTTATGTAGCAAAGTCTTATAGATGACCTGGAGCCAGTGGGTTTGGCGACGAGTATGAAGTGAGGGCCAGCCAACGAGACCATACAGGTCGCAGTGGTGGGTAGTATATGGGGCTTTGGTGACAAAACGGATGGCACTGTGACAGACTGCATCCAATTTGCTGAGTAGAGTGTTGGAGGCTATTTTGTAAATGAAATCGCCAAAGTCAACGATCGGTAGGATAGTCAGTTTTACGAGGGTATGGTTGGCAGCATGAGTGAAGGATGCTTTGTTGCGAAATAGGGAGCCGATTCTTGATTTAATTTTGGATTGGAGATGCTTAATGTGAGTCTGGAAGGAGAGTTTACAGTCTAACCAGACACCTAGGTATTTGTAATGTGTCCACATATTCTAAGTCAGAACCGTCCAGAGTAGTGATGCTGGACGGGCGGGCAGGTGTGGGCAGCGATCGGTTGAAGAGCATGCATTTAGTTTTACTTGCATTTAAGAGCAGTTGGAGGCCATGGAAGGAGAGTTGTATGGCATTGATGCTCGTCTGGAGGTTAGTTAACACAGTGTCCAAAGAAGGGCCAGAGGTATACAAAATAATCATCAGATGGGGGGATGAGAGGAGGTATGGGTCCCACGTGGGAAAAAAAAATTGCTAACTTTGATGGGAAAAAATGAGAGTGGCTTGAATTTCAGAAAAGGAAATTACTGAAAATAAAAGAACAGCAGGAGCAAGAATTTAGACAAAAAATACAGAAAAAAACAGACTGAGATCCACGATAGGACAGGAAAGACTGAACCATTTGACTCTTAGGCTCTTGAGAGTGATGTAGGACATTGATTTCAAGGACATTGCAGATTTTGTTGCTCGGAAAATCAAGGAGGAAATGGATTTAAGGTAAACCATGACACTTTCTGTAATAATACTTAATGCTCGTCCGCTGGAGAGGCTCTGTCCAGCTGGTGGTGCTGAAGTGGCGGAGGCCGCCCATCTGTTTTCTTTGCGCGGTAACTGTCCGTGGTCCTGAATCAATAGGGGCTTACGATTTGTTCATCTGGCCCTGAAAATATATTATGATTGGCTGTGAATTTAGTAAGATTACCATAATGGTATGACCTTTTACTCAGTACGCACAGCCTGCATCTCAATTCAACAAAGTTGAAAAGCCCACATCATGAATAAATAAATAAATCAACACCCGAGGGACTTCTACTTTTCCAAGCAACATGTAATGGGGTGGCTGTGTGTATTTTTTATGTCAGAAAGCTATAAGCTATGTTTACTTCTAGTAGGCTTGTTATGTTTCCTGTCAAAAAAGAAAACATTAAGAGGATTTTAAAGGGATTATATTCTGTGACACCAGTCCGTTATATACACTACATGACCAAAGGTATGTGGACACCTGCTCGTCAAACATCTCATTCCAAAATCATAGGCATAAATATGAAGTTGGTCCCCCCTTTGCTGCTATAACAGCCTCCACTCTTCTGGGAATGCTTTTCACTAGATGTTGGAACATTGCAGAGGGGACCTGCTTCCATTCAGCCACAACAGCATTCATCCCAAAGGCGTTTGATGGGGTTGAGGTCAGGGCTCTGTGCAGGCCAGTCAAGTTTTTCCACACCAATCTTGACAAACCATTTCTGTATGAACCTCACTTTGTGCACGGGGTCATTGTCATGCTGGAACAGGAAAGAGCCTTCCCCAAACTGTTGCCATAAAGTTGGAAGCACAGAATTGTCTAGAATGTCATCGTATGCTGTACCGTTAAGATTTCCCTTCACTGGAACAAGCTGGTGGCAAGCTTTACACCACTTCAGGCGACGCTTAGCATTGCGCATGATGATCTTAGGCTTGTGTGCGGCTGCTCGGTCATGGAAACCCATTTCATGAAGCTCCTGATGAACAGTTCTTGTGTTGATGTTGCTTCCAGCGGCAGTAAGGACCTCGGTAGTGAGTGTTGCAACCGAGGACAGATGTTTTCTACTCGCTACGCGCTTCTGCATTCGGCGGTCCCATTCTGTGAGGTTGTGTGGCCTACCACTTCGTGACTGAGCCGTTGTTGCTCCTAGACTTTTCCACTTCACAATAACAGCACTTACAGTTGGGCAGCTCTAGCAGGGCAGACATTTGATGAACTGACTTGTTGGAAAGGTGGCAACCTATGACGGTGCCACATTGAATGTCACTGAGCTCTTCAGTAAAGCCATTCTACTGCCAATGTTTGTCTATGGAGATAGCATGGCTGTGTGCTTGATTTTATATACCTGTCAGAAACGGGTGTGGCTGAAATAGCCAAATCCACTAATCTGAAGGGTTGTCCACATACTTTTGTAAATATAGTGTATTATCACAGCTGAGAAAATATATCACATTTTGTTGTAAAAAAAGACAATGTCTTGTCTTTTTTTCCCCATGAAGTGTTCATTTAAAATATGCAAACCCCATAGCATGAGAAAACAACATTCATTTAGCAGGCTAGGTCCCTTAGCATTTCTTAGGAGGAATGGGAGCTGTCTGCTGACAAATGGGAAGTACCTCTTGCCAGTTAGCATTAACTTCAGCTTCTACGTTCAATAAACACGCTGGGATGTTTGGACACTCTAAAGGGGATTCAGTATATCAGACTAATTGACTGGTGATAGAAAAGGTTTTAAGAGCATTTGGGTTGTCAAACCATTGTTTCTATGTGAAAACACTGTACATAGTTAGGGGTGTGAGTTACAATCAAATGATACACTCAGATGACTATAACAGCAACCTTTACAGGCTTCACACTAGCACTTTAATTAAACAAACTCTCTCACACCAGCCAACAGGAGAGTGGGAGGCGATACTAGGAAAAGATATAAGAACGAGTGGGTTTCCTCCTTCCTGTATCACCCAAAACATAAACAGGATGTATGACTGTTTGACGGCAGTCTGTATGACGTGAGATGATAGGACTTTTGCCCACGACCAAAATTTAACGAAAACAAAACCGCTTGCTGCAAACTCGCTGAACACACAGACATTTGTATTGTATTTTACATTGTGTTATGTATTGTATTATGTACAGTGCATTCGAAAAGTATTCAGACCCCTTGACTTTTTCCACATTTTGTTACGTTACAGCCTTATTCTGAAATGGATTAAATCCTTTTTTCCCCTCATCAATCTACACACAATACCCCAGAATGAAAAAGCAAAAACAGGCTTTTAGAAATTTTAGCAAATGAATAATAAACAACTGAAATATCACATTTACATAAGTATTCAGACCCTTGTTGAAGCACCTTTGGCAGTGATTACAGCCTCGAGTTTTCTTGGCACACCTGTATTTGGGAAGTTTCTCTCATTCTTCTCTGAAGATCCCTTCAAGCTCTGTCAGGCTGGATGGGGAGCATTGCTGCACAGCTATTTTCAGGTCTCTCCAGAGATGTTCGATCGGGTTCAAGTCCGGGCTCTGGCTGGGCCACTCAAGGACATTCAGAGACTTGGCCCGAAGCCACTCCTGTGTTGTCTTGGCTGTGTGCTTAGGGTTGTTGTCCTGTTGGAAGATGAACCTTTGCCCCAGTCTGAATTCCTGAGCACTCTGGAGCAGGTTTTCATCATGGATCTTTCTGTACTTTGCTCTGTTCACCTTTGCCTCGATCCTGACTAGTCTACCAGTCCCTGCCACTGAAAAACATCCCCACAGCATGATGCTGCCACCACCATCCTTCACCGTAGGGACAGACCAGATAACCTTGTTTCTCATGGTCTGGGAGACTTTAGGTGCCTTTTGGCAAACTCCAAGCAGGATGTCATGTGGCTTCCGTCTGGCCACTTCTCAAGGATCGGTGTCCCGCTAGCAGGACAACTTCCGGTGAATCTGGAGGGCGCGCAATTCAATTAAATAATCATAAATATTATGGATTTTAAACATTTAAGTACATATAAGTGTCTTATATTGGCTGAAAGCTTAAATTCTTGTTACTCTAACTGCACTGTCCGATTCATAGTAGCTATTACAGCGGAAACATACCATGCGATTGTTTGAGGACGGCACCCCACATCGAAATATTTTTCCACTGGCACAGATTTCATACATTCACATATAAAGATTAAATATTCACATACTTTCTGAAAATCTTCCTCTGATTTGTCATCCAAAGGGTCCCAGGTATAACATGTAGTGTCGTTTTGTTAGATAAAATCCTTCTTTATATTCCCCAAAGTCTGTTTAGTTGGCGCCATCGATTTGAGTTATCCACTCGTTCAACTTGCAGAGAAAGGAATCCGAAAATCTACCCCTAAACTAAACTTTCGACAAGTCAAAATACATTTCTATTTAGTCCTCAGATACCCTAAAATGTAATCAAGCTATAATATTTATTTCGGAAAGAAGTATGTTCAATAGGAAACCGATTTTAGCAGGTGCGTAATGTCTTCATGGCGCGTGCAAACACGAATTTCCAAGACTGTGTCCTTCTAATAAAACTGATATTTCTTATTCGTTTTTGAAGTTACAAGCCTGAAACCTTGGCCATAGACTGCTGACACCCTGTGGAAGCCATAGGAATTGCATCCAGGGAGCTAATTTTCAATATGACCTTTCTCTTGCATTTCTAAGAGGATGGGCTCTTAAAAAACATTATTCTACCATATCTATTGTGTTATATTCTCCTACATTATTTTAACATTTCCACAAACTTCAAAGTGTTTTCTTTCCAATGGTACCAATTATATGCATATCCTGGCTTCAGGGCTTGAGCTACAGGCAGTTTACTTTGGGCACGTCGTTCAGACAGGAAATTGAGAAAAAAGGGGCCTAGCCCTAAAGAAGTTTTAAAGGCCTGATTGGTGGAGTGCTGCAGAGATGGTTGTCCTTCTGGAAGGTTCTCCCATTTCCACAGAGGAACTCTAGAGCTCCCTCAGAGTGACCATCGGGTTCTTGGTCACCTTCCCTCTAGGAAGAATTTTGGTGGTTCCAAACATCTTTCATTTAATAATGATGGAGGCTACTGTGTTTTTTGGGACCTTCAATGCTGCAGACATTTTTTGGTACCCTTCCCCAGATCTGTACCTCGACGCAATACTGTCTCGCAGCTCTACAGCCAATTCCTTCGACCTCAAGGCTTAGTTTTTGCTGTGACATGTCAACTGTGGGACCTTAAATATACAGGTGTGTGCCTTTTCAAATCATGTACAATCAGTTGAATTTACCACAGGTGGACTCCAGCCAAGTTGTAGAAACATTTCAAGGATGATCAATGAAAACAGGATGCACCTGAGCTCAATTTTGAGTCCTGTAGCAAAGGGTCTGAATACTTATGTAAATAAGGTATTTCTGTTTTTTATTTGTAATAAATTTGCAAACATTTATAAAAACCTGTTTTTGCTTTGTCATTGTAGGGTATTGTGTGTAGATTGCTGACAATTTTGTTTAATTTAATCCATTTTAGAATAAGTCTGTAACGTAACAAAATGTGGAAAAAGTCAAGGGGTCTGAATACTTTCCGAAGGCACTGTATGTGATATGTGGTTGGGATACGACTGTGATATATGGTTGTCTTACCTGGCAATCTTAAGATGAATGCACTAACTGTGGATCGCTCTGGTTTGGAGCATCTGCTGAATGGCTCAATTGTAATATCAATGTAGTGCTATATATATTTATGGATAATATGTATTTTATTTCTTATGTTGTTTCCTGTTTTGGACCCCAGGAAGAGTAGCCGCTGCCTTGGCAGCAGCTAATTGGTGATCCTAATAAATACTAAACACTAATCTTCCTTTTTTTATTAAGACTGCTATGTATTAAATTACATGGAAAAGGCTCCCATGGCCCTCCCGCTGATTATAATGTTAGGGAGTGAGACACATATAATGTGCCAACTTGTTGTCCAAAATGTCTTATGTGCTGCACAATCCTTTCGGGTAATTTTACTGAACTTAAAACAATCATGCTTCGGGTTCTTGTATTGTCGTTGCTGGTCATCTGATTAGATGTAGAGATTATATCTCAGTCTTTCAGATCATCAATATTCAAGCCTGGTTCAAGAACTAAAGGGAACGCTACCGACAGCATAACCTTCAAGCTACTTCCAAGGTTGATATCTATGGGTATCCAAACAATTCAAAGTGCATAATTTACACAATGGGAAACCGAAAAACATGTTCGTTTTCCACTTAGCATCCCATCATGGGAACACCTCATCCTCGCTGTGCGCGCGTGCTAATGTGAAACCAATGGAGTGTGTCTTCACATTGTTTCGAGCCACAGAGGTCAACCGACCCTTAGCAGACTCATTAGTTAGTGAAAGAACGGAGGTAATGAGAGGTACAGTATGTGCCTGGTGGTACACCACCATGTATAACATTATGACTGTGCGTGTTTTCCCAGTAATGCTATGTGTCATATCCAGCTGCTCTCAATCCTAAGGCAACCAGTCTCTAAAGGTCAAATCGAGGTAAAGGCTCGATTGATATCCTTGGTGCTCTCAGACTATCATGTGACTCTAACACCCATAATCCCCATTACTTGTGGGGCCTAATTAGTGGCTGACCAGGATAAGGGGGAGGCAGACAAGCGGCGACCCTGGATGTCTTTATTGCACCACCCAAGAGCCAGATCGATAAGATCATCACCCAGAGTTTGTGCTCATTACAGCGCGGGGGCTCCAGGACTTGGGCTGTGACAGATACTGTACCACTGGGACAAACAGAGTCCACTTGTATTGATTAATATCATGGTGTCAATAACCCTCCTGATTCTTTCTCCTCAGGTCTGGACACAGAGCTGTACGATTGCTGTACCCAATTGCTGTATGATCTGGGTAGACAGCACACAGGATTGTCATGTCTTCTTTAGCACAAACATCTATCACTTTTCCTGGGGGGGGGGGGGGGATTACTACACAACAAACATTCAGGATTACTACACAACAAACAAAAGAGGATAAAAAACAAAAGAATAACAATAAAAACTAAACGATTGAAAAGCACCTTAAGGAAAAGCAAAGCTAAAAAGGTGTGCTTTAAGATCTCTTTTAAATATGTCCACAGTTTCAGCCCCCCTCAGGTTCTCTGGCAGGCTATTCCAGAGGCTGGGGGCACAGTAACTAAAGGCTGCCTCTCCATGCCTCTTGGTCCTAGGCTTTGGGATAGTTAAAAGGCCAGTGCCAGAGGACCTGAGAGACCTACTGGGTACATTACTTAAAAACATGTCTGACATGTATTGGGGTGCACAATTGTGGATTGAGAGAATGTATTCTAAAACATTCACTCCTGTGCTGAAGTAATTTTACGTAGCCGATGAAAAATAAGTTTCTTGATGTGTCTAAGTGAAATGATAAATCTATAGTATTGGGTGATATATTATGCATAGTGTTTGTTATTTTTCTTTGTCCACAAAGGAGTTAATTGTCAATGATTATCAACATGGACTGTCATGTAGCCCTTTAAGCATATGGCAGTGATTTGGTATGCTCTAAAAATAGAATCATTAATCTTTCCCTTTGTCTTTAGACTTTCTTGATTTGATCTAAATAACAAAGCATGCACACAATGTTCTGAAAGACTCAGTAATTACCTATCTGCATATTCCTAAAAATAACTCCCATGCTATAGAGCACAGAAATGGATAACGTATTCTGATGTAACAAGAAACACTTGAGTAAACATAAGTATAGTACCTTCAGAGGGTATTGATACACCTTGACTTATTCCACATTTTGTTGTCTTACAGCCTGAATTCAAAATGGATTTAACAATTTTTTAAATTCTCATCCATCTACACACAATTCCCCATAATGACGAAGTGACAACATGTTTTTAGACATTTTGAAAAGGAAATACAGAAATATCACATTTACATAAGTATTCACACCCCTGAGTCAATACTTTGTAGAAGCACTTTTGGCAGCGATTAAAGCTGTGAGTATTTCTGAGAAAGTCTCTAAGAGTTTTGAAAACCTGGATTGTACAATATTTGCACATTATTCTTCTAAAAATTCTTCAAGCTCTGTCAAGTTGGTTGTTGATCATTGATAGACAGCCATTTTCAAGTCTTGCCATAGATTGTCAAGCCAATTTAAGACAAAACTGTATCTAGGCCACTCAGGAACATTCACTGTCATGTGACCCACCACCTTGAGTCAGTCCTATGTAGCAATATTTGAAATTGTGTTTTTTTACATTGGATAAAAGTAGAGACTCAGAGCTAGAAAATGGTATACACACTGCAGTTGAGGAACAATGGGAAAGTAGTTGATAAACTTGTAACCCCACTTTTGAGATAATGGCCCGTGAATGTTTTGGTACACCTACTGGAGAGCTCTTCTTTGTCTACACTCATTCAGCATCGTTCACACCCTCTTAAGCCTTAGCTCCACCCATCTCTTTAAGGATTCACTTGTGAGTCCATGTGCTAAACAGAATGAGTAAAGTAGAGTAGTAAACAACCAAAGACTAAAAGTGGTGAAAAAATAAAGAAGAACTTTATCTAGTCCTTGGCCTAAATCATAATCAGACTTTTCTGCAGGTCATTGTGTTCTCTGGTAAACACAAACTATATCAAATAAAATGTATGTTTATTTGTCACATGCACAGGATACAAAAGGTGTAAACAGTACAGTGAATTGGATACCTGCATAGTGGAGTCTTTTGTTTAGACCCATAATCCCAACCCATACTACCGTGCACCATGCATGAATCTGCAGGCAGCACTAGCTAACCACCTAGGTTCAATGTTTGCTGGCTCGCTAACATTAAGCTATAACTAGCAATGCAAATGGATTTCTGAGATACAAATAATATTACTGGACAGCTCATACACGTACGCTAGGAAACAGGACTGACTTCAATTAGTATTAAATGTGCCTTCATTTTCCATTAAACATTAATATGAATTAAATCGTCCTTAAATAAAATAATTGTCCTATTAAATATCCCATATTTTAAAAAGGCAAAAGGGGACCAAACAGACATACCTTAATTTCAAGTTTTTGGTCAGTGACCTTTATTTTTCAATTTAATGGCATATCAAGGATATCAAGAAACTTATCCTTAATAATATTTTACTACAAAATGTTTGATAGCTCCTTTGCTTTTTTGGTTTAAGGAGAGGTTAAGGGATATATACATATTTACATTAATTGAGATTGTTTTTGTTTATCCTTAACTTTTCAGATTAAGTGCCGATTAAGGAACACATGGCGCTTCTGAAAAATACTGCATCCTTTCGACTAATGATGGCACAGCACTTTTTTACTAGTGAAGTCAGGTGCGCGAACAGATCTCCTTGTGAATGTGTAAGTAGTAAAAATGGACATGGAGATGAATAATGAAAGGTAATGTAAATTAACTCTATTTTAAAAAGCTGGCAAATTTCATAGTATCAAACTAGGTAGCTAGCTAACTGCTGATCTAGCTAATGCTAGCTGGCTAACAACCTAACAACCTATCCATTAACTTTTCTAGGATAGGGGGCAGCATTTTCACGTTTGGATGAAAAGCGTGCCCAGAGTAAACTTCCTCCTACTCAGTCCCAGATGCTAATATATGCATATTATTATTAGTATTGGATAGAAAACACTCTAAAGTTTCTAAAACTGTTTGAATCATGTCTATGACTATAACATAACTTATTTGGCAGGCAAAACCCAGAGGACAAACCATTCAGATTTTTATTTTTTTAGGTCACTCTCATTTAATGGGTTTTCATTGGGAATCTAGATTTCTAAGGGACCTTCCTGCAGTTCCTATCGCTTCCACTGGATGTCAACAGTCTTTAGAAATTGGTTGAGGTTTTTCCTTTGAGAAATGAAGAAGTAGCCATGTTTAGAATGAGGCTCCAGTGAAGTGTACTGTTTGTTAGAGGCGCGTGACCAGAAAGCATGCTACACATTGTTTTCCTCCGGTATTGAACACAGATCATCCCGTCTTCAATTTTAGCAATTATTTACGTAAAAAAATACCTAAAGTTGTATTACAAAAGTAGTTTGAAATGTTTGGACAAAGCTTACAGGTAACTTTTGAGATATTTTGTAGTCACGTTGTGCAAGTTGGAACCGCTGTTTTTCTGGTATCAAACGTGCCAAATAAATGGACATTTTGGATATATATTGACGGAATTAATCGAACTAAAGGACCATTTGTGATGTTTATGGGACATATTGGAGTGCCAACAGAAGAAGCTCGTCAAAGGTAAGGCATGAATTATATCTTTATTTCTGCGTTTTGTGTTGCGCCGGGAGTGTTGAAATATGATGGTCTGTGATTGTTAGCTGGGGTGCTATCCTCAGATAATAGCATTGTTTTCTTTCGCCGTAAAGCATTTTTGAAATCTGACACGTTGGCTGGATTCACAACAAGTGTAGCTTTAATTTGGTATATTGAATGTGTGATTTCATGAAAGTTTAATTTTTATAGTAATTTATTTGAATTTGGCGCTCTGCATTTTCACTGGATGTTGGCCAGGTGGGTCGCTATCGTCCCACATATCCCAGAGAGGTTTAATGGAGTAGTTCCGACTTTGCAATCTGATTGGTACAGAGTCATTGGTTATTCATGATATACCATACCCTCTTTATGGTAACAAAGAGTTATTGCTTTGTTAAACAATGTGTTAGTGTTTTAATCAAATTCCCCTTAAATTGTTCTGAAATGTATGTTACTCTCAACAGAACTGCCAAAATCTTGAAAAAGGATAGAAGAATTGTGGGATGGGGCATCATCATTAAATATCATTAAATATAAGCGGTCATTTTCCCGTTTTGTTTTGTCTGCTTAGATGAAGAAACGTGTACCACTGTACAGGTCTAGTCAGTGTTTCCTCCTGGATTTCTTTGTAACAGTTGGGGCAGTTTTCTTCTTTTTTTTAAATGAAAAAGAAAAACAATGCTTTCAAGAGAGTAGCGAGAGGCACGTGCGCTATATTGAACCGCATATCCGCCAATGAATGAGAGATGCGCTTTTCTCTGCACACAGTGTACAGACCCCGATGACTTTAACAGGTCGCATTTAATTCATTATTGGAAGTTGAGAGAAAACGGAGACACTTTTGGAAAGCTAACAATCTCTTCATTTCAATATTACTTATGAGCCTTTCTCTTGAAATGATATGATAGGAAAAATTTCGGGCCGTCACTACCAAATAAGTGTGGAGGAATCACTGCGTCTACTTTTAGTAACCTGTTGAAATCCTTTCCAGTTCATTGTACTTTTGTTTCATACACAGCTAATGACAACTCTACAAAGCTGAGGCTAATTAATGTCACCCCAGACTTCAGGATTAAATCTGAAGTAAGTTTGGTACCCAGACCTTTACCTACTCTTATCTTATGCGAGATACAGTATTGACAGCCATATGTCAAGACCAAGTCAACCCTTTTTTTCTGTTATTAAAATAATTCAATTTCATTATACATCTAACAGTTGTAAAGCAATGTGAACAAGACTGCATAATTTAATGCAACCTGTCTGTTTTACAGGAGGGCCAGTATCTGTGGTGGAAAAGCACTTGTGTGTGCCCTGAAAGAAGAAAAGAGGGGGTGGAATAGAGAAGGACGAGAGGGAAAGAAATGAGAGAGGGGGAAGAGAGGAGGGGGAGAGGGGGAGACAGTAGAGAGAGAGGGGAAGATGAGAGAGCAAGTAATGAGAGTGATGAGGAGAGGAAGAGAGTAGAGAGAGGGGGAAGAGAGAGGACAAGAAATTGCAGAGATAAAGGAAGAAAGAGGAGAAAACAGAGAGAGAGAGGGTGAGATCAGAGAGAGAAGAGACACTTAAAGCAATAGGTGGGGGGGCAAGGAAAAGTGGTTGGCAATATGTTGACTACGGCCCTCCAAAAGCATTTAAGCCCATTTCAGGGAAGCAGCAAAAAATACAAATATATAAGACTTTCACCTGTTAAATAAATTCTGATAATTAAATGTGAGACTTGTAGCTATGTTCGCATTCTCATACTAACCTCACTAACCGTACTATTGTGACTTGAATTGAGTATATAGTATGCTTATTGGTCATAGTATGCATATAAACTCAGCAAAAAAAGAAACGTCCCTTTGTCAGGACCCTGTCTGTTACGGATACAAGTATTCTGTGTATTTCTTTTCTCTCCTTCTCCCCTACTCACAGGTGACAATCATCATTCCCCAATCAGTCATCAATCAGTCGCTAATCGGAAGACACCTGCTCCTTTTCCCTTACCCAATCACAGTCCCTTTCCCTTGGTTTAAAAACCCTGTCAGTTGTGTTCTCTACAGCTCAATCGCTCTGTTAATGCCATATGTCTGTAGAGCCATTGTGTGGTTTAGCATCGACATGTCACTTTGTCCCCACCTGTGAGTATTGTGTTTGTTATGGTGTTTGAGTGTTTGTTTGATAGTAGGAAAAGGGGGTAACCAGACCGTTTGCCCATGGGCATACACTACCCGTCGGTAAAATTTGTTAAATACACTAGTTAGAACTGGGTGGACCACCCACTGTATTTTGGTTAGTTAGTTAGCTATTGTTGAAATAGGCTAGTCTAGCTTAGGGGTGTTTGTGGATGCTTATTCTTTCTTTCCTTGGGTCCAGCTCAGCCCCTGTTCCTGCCCCCCCCCCCCCCCATTACCGTGTGTTTACTAATAAACCCTACGTTTGACGGTAGATTTAAGTTGTCGTGGTTATTTGTTCTCACTGTTACGTTTTCACTTGTAATTTGCGTGAGTTGTGTTACGGGTCCCATTACCATCCCCCCCAGACTGTCGGGCCAAAGGGATTCGTAAAAATCCAAATAACTTCGCAGATCTTCAATGTAAAGGGTTTAAACACTGTTTCCCATGCTTGTTCAATGAACCATAAACAATTAATGAACATGCACCTGTGGAACGGTCGTTAAGACACTAACAGCTTACAGACGGTAGGCCATTAAGGTCACAGTTAGGGAAAACTTAGGACACTAAAGAGGCCTTTCTACTGACTCTGAAAAACACCAAAAGAAAGATGTCCAGGGTTCCTGGTCATCTGCGTGAACGTGCCTTAGGCATGCTGCAAGGAGGCATGAGGGCTGCAGATGTGGCCAGGGCAATAAATTGCAATGTCTGTACTGTGAGACGCCTAAGACAGCGCTACAGGGAGACAGGACGGACAGCTGATCGTCCTCGCAGTGGCAGAACACGAGTAACAACACCTGTACGGGATCGGTACATCCGAACATCACACCTGCGGGACAGGTACAGGATGGCAACAACTGCCCGAGTTACGCCAGGAACGCACAATCCCTCCATCAGTGCTCAGATTGTCCTCAATAGGCTGAGAAAGGCTGGACTGAGGGCTTGTAGGCCTGTTGTAAGACAGGTCCTCACCAGACATCACCGGCAACAACGTTGCCTATGGGCACAAACCCACGGTCGCTGGACCAGACAGGACTGGCAAAAAGTGCTCTTCACTGACGAGTCGCGGTTTTGTCTCACCAGGGGTGATGGTCGGATTCCCGTTTATCGTCGAAGGAATGAGCGTTACACCGAGGCCTGTACTCTGGTGCGGAATCTATTTGGAGGTGGAGAGTCCGTAATGATGGTGTGACACACCGCCCCAGACCATCGGACTGAGCTTGTTGACATTGCAGGCAATCTCAATGCTATGCGTTACAGGGAAGACATCCTCCTCCCTCATGTGGTGCCCTTCCTGCAGGCTCATCCTGACATGACCCTCCAGCATGACAATGCCACCAGCCATACTGCTCGTTCTCTCCGCAAGACAGGAATGTCAGTGTTCTGCCATGGCCAGCGACGAGCCCGGGTCTTAATCCCATTGAGCACGTCTGGGACCTGTTGGATCAGAGGCTGAGGGCTAGGGCCATTTCCCCCAGAAATGTCCAGGAACTTGCAGGTGCCTTGGTGGAAGAGTGGGGTAACATCTCACAGCAAGAACTGGCATATCTGGTGCAGTCCACGAGGAGGAGATGCACTGCAGTACTTAATGCAGCTGGTGGCAACACCCGATACTGACTGTTACTTTTGATTTTGACCCCCCCCCTTTGTTCAGGGACACATTATTCCATTTCAGTTAGTCACATGTCTGTGTAACTTGTTCAGTTTATGTCTCAGTTGTTGAATCTTGTTATGTTCATACAAATATTTACACATGTTAAGTTTGCTGAAAATAAACGCAGTTGACAGTGAAAGGACGTCTCTGTTTTTGCTGAGTTTAGTTTGTATGCCAAAAGTTCCCGGATGTCATACTAAATTCGCCATAATAGGAAATATACACCCATAGGACATTATTTCCATACTTTAGGGCCCATAATGCAATTCTTCAGGAAATAGGCGTGGCTTGACATCGTTTTCAGATTTGAAGAAAATGGCAGAAAATATGCAGCCTGAAGTACAACATTATGACAAATGTTACGAAAATGTTGAGCAATGTAATAAAGGAATGACTTTTCAAGTAAGTTACCTTACACGTTATATTGGCTGACAATTTGTTAGCTAACCTGTCCTTACGAACCACATAGCATAGCTGTATGTTAGTTGGCTACTTATACATCAAACTTGCCATTATATTAACTATAGACTATCTAACTAACTACCCAACGTTTATTGACTTGATTATTCCCGTCATTCTTAGCTTAGCTAAATGGTCGTTGTGTTTTCTCAATGGATATTAGGGTGGACATTTCGTAAATTCGCTCTGGCTATCTACTCCGATTTCAGAGCACTCTCATCTGAGCGCAGAATAATGCATTTACGAGCGCTCAACAACCGTTGAATATGGCCAGTGTCAGTAAACCTCAGCAAAAAAGCATAATTAAATTGTTGCCAGCATCACAGTTACAGTCACCAATGCTCTGGATAACAAACTGCCTAACCAGCTCTGCTAGGGTGAGTAAAATGGTCAGAGTGGTCTCATTTGTGTCGAAGTAGCTAGCAAGCTAGCCAACATTAGCTTGGGTGCTTGACTGGGGGTCAGAACGCTCAAATCAAACTCCTCGGCCTGAGCTTCCAGTGTGTGCTCCGAGAGCAAAACGCTCTGAATTTACAAACGGACAATCTGACAATGCTCTGAATTTACGAAAGCACTCTGGCACTCCAGATTGAATTAAACACACCCAAAGTCGTAAAATGTCTAACTAGTCATTTGTTATGCTAGCTAGTTAGCAAGAGGTTGCATAGTAACAGCATCAACTTCCGGTAGACAGGCGAAGAGCTAGTACACTCATCTGAAAGGATACTGTTCCATTTACTAACATTAAATAATAGTACATAGTATGTAGTATATACTCATTAAGTATTTAGTATGGGTATTCGAACACAGCTTGTGTCTTTTATTTTCTTAGAATCTAAAGGATAGAGTATCTGTTTTTTAACTTCTCTAATGTGAATTGAATTGAGTTTGGTGTTTCTCCAGGGTCATTCAATGTATTTTAATCCAGAGTACCTTACTTGGAAAACTTAAGCATGTGTACATACCCATTTAGCATCTTAAATTGTCCTTCATTTTTCTCTTTAATTGGTTTGAATTTTGCAATTAATGAAAATGAAGGTGAATTATGCATGATTTGTAGGGGGTAAAACATCTGAAACCCTTACAACAACCCATAATCAGTGTTTACAGGGGTTTTTAAGGGGGAAAACATACCTTAACATACACCCCTATTTAAGGGGTGTTGTAAGGTGTTTTGATACCTTAAAAAAACACCTGGTTTTGCACAGAATGTACCTTCATTTCATAAATTAAGGAAAAGTTAAGACACACATTCAGGAGTACTGAAATGGTATTAAGGTTGGTTTAACCCTTGTGTAGTCTTAACATTTTGTATCCTCCCCTTGTCCCAAGGGTAAAAAATGACCCACCTTCACTAAACCCCTAAAATAAAGCAGCTTAATTTAATTTTAAACCCCAAATCTATTTTGCGTGAAGAAATAGCCTGTCAGTCAACACACCTGTCATAATGGTTTTCTTTACTAAAGTAGAGGTTTATTATTATTATTATTATTATTCCCTAATGTACTGCATAGGTGTAAACATTCATTTTTTAGCAAGAGATAGCACTTGTATAGCCTAAGAAAGTAGCAGAAATGTGCAGAAAGTAGTTTTGAATGCATTTTATTGAAGGAAAACAATAACAGTCTTGAACTTTTTTGGCAACATAGTGATATATTCGTATATACTGTACAATGAGGAATTAAACTACAAAATACTAGTCTTCTCCCATTTGATAAACCATTGCCCCCAACCACAAGGTGTATAAACAACAACAATAAATAATAATAAGATACAAAACAAAAACGTGAATAACATAAATCAATCAACTCTAATTAGCACATGTAGGACAGTTTGCAAGTGTATGTGCATGGACTTTGCAGATGTATTTCTCACATGTGTAGCACATAGTATTTGTTTTACAGTCCTTCTTTGGGGGGGAAGAATTGGCATCTCCTCCTCTTGCCTGCCCCAGCTGCAGCCTCAGGTGGATCAGAACAAGATTCAGCACCCCTGAACAGCTTTCACAAGTGCTGCATAGGCTGCTGTGCGGGGGAGGCGCTCCCTTCTTTGAATGTGTGGGGTTACAAGTGCCTTTCCCAGCTGCTCCAGTAACACCCTCCTCTTGTTCCGCTTATCAGGCATCCAGGTAGGGTTGATCTTGTTCCATATCACAAAGGCATTGCATGAGGACACAATGATGTTATGGAAGATGACCAGGGGCCAGCGGGCAGTCATCCTCCTGCAGCTGTAAGTTCCAATCACCTTGTCCAGGTTGTCCACGCCTCCTTTGTTGTGGTTGTAGTCCAGGATGATGGCTGGCTTCCTGTCCTCACGATCACTGATCTCAGCCGTTTTGTGCAGTGTGCTCAGGAGGACCACATTCTTGTTCCTCTTCGGGAGGTAAGAAACTAGAGTGGTGGAGGGGGTGAAGGCAAACTTTGATGAGAAGGCCTCTCTCCCCCTTGTTGCGAGGAGTGCAGGGGGGAGCTCAGGCTTGTTCTTTCTAACTGTGCCAACCATGGTGATCTTCCTCTTCAGGAGCTGCTGGCTGAGTTCAATCAGTAGCACACATAATCTCAATTTCTCTGTGTGTGTGGGTGTCACCAGATCTCAACCCAATTCAACACTTATGGGAGATTCTAGAGTGGCGCCTGAGACCATCAACAAAACACCAAATGATGGAATTTCTTGTGGAAAAATGGTGTCTCAACCCTCCAAAATCCCTCCACTTGTAGAATCTATGCTAAAGCGCACTGAAGTTGTTCTGTTGGCTCGTGGTGGCCCAATGCCCTATTAAGAAACTTTATGTTGGTGTTTCATTTTACCTGTATTTTACAAGACATCATTTTTTTCTACTGTAAGATCCTGATCAGACTCTATTTCACTGATTACTTGGCGCATGGAATTGTATGTGCAAGGTGCGAATTTAGCATGCATCATTTTGCATGTTTTATTCCTGAATATTTAAATAGAGAACATTTGAATCGCTTTGAATATTCATATCGCCTTGATGTTGGTCTCTTGATGTTCATGACACCGCCTCGTGAGGAGCTGCCTTTAGGTGTTGTAAGAAGAAGTATGTTCGCCTGATAACTCTGTTCCTGGCATTGGTCATGGAAATGGCGGGAAATTGCGCATGGGGAAGTGGAGGAAGATGCTGAAGGGCTGAATAACTCAGACGATCACCTTTTACCTCACTTTCCTTACGAATGATCATTTATTAACAACTACTAGGACCATTAGGAATTTTATAAATTATTGAACGACTGTGTACAGTCTTCGTAGTAACTGAAATGACTTCCGCTGAACTTCGAAGTTATACCAGTTGCTATCAGTGTGGTTTAATACGGGCACTTGACATTTTCATGAGCGGTCAGGATGAGTGATGAGCCATTGATAGAGTAGTGGCTGTCATTAGTGATGCTATTCATCCGTGCCACCCAGGGGGCTGACATCAGGGAAAAGTTCCGCTCTCGAAATAAGCTTGTATTCCCTCTGCCCAAATACCTCTTCTCATTAGAATCCAAGAGCTCAGAGAGCCTGCCTTTTCAACATTGTGCCAAATTAAAAAAAGTTATTTTTAATTATTATGCTTTCTCACGCTCAGTTTCACTTTGGTATATGGGCTTATACAGTGCCTTCATAAAGTATTCATATCCCTTGACTTATTCCACATTTTGTTGTGTTACAGCCTGAATTCAAGATTAATTAAATATATATCTTTCTCTCACGCATTTGCACACAATACCCAAACATGACAAAGTGAAAACATGTTTTTTGAAATGTTTGCAAATATACTGAAAATGAAATACAGAAATATCTCATTTACATAAGCATTCACACCCTGTTAGAATCACATTTGGCATGGATTACAGCTGTGAGTCTTTCTGGGTAAGTCTCTAAAAGCTTTGCACACCTGCATTGTACAATATTTGCACATTCTTTTTTAAATTATTCAAGCTCTGTCAAGTTGATTGTTGATCATTGCTAGACAGCCATTTTCAAGTCTTGCCATAGATTTTCAAGTAGATTTAAGTCAAACCTGAACATTCAATGTCGTCTAGGATTTTGCCAGTGCACATAACATGATGCAGCAACCCCTAAGCTTGAAAATATAGGGAGTGGTACTCAGTAATGTGTTGTATTGGATTTGCCCCAAACATAACACTTTGTATTCAGGACAAAATTGCTTTGCCTTTTTTTTTGTTGCAGTATTACTTTAGTGCCTTATTGCAAACAGGCATGTTTTGGAATATTTTGATTCTGTTCAGGCTTCCTTTTCGCTCTGTCAATTAGGTTACTATTGTGGAGTAACTACAATGTTGTTGGTCCATCCTCAGTTTTCTCCTTTCACAAACTGTAACTGTTTTAAAGTCACCATTGACCTCATGGTGAAATCCTGAGAAATGTCCTTCCCCTCTGACAACTGACACCTGTATCTTTGTAGTGACTGGGTGTATTGATACACCGTCCAAAGTGTATTTAATAACTTCACCATGCTCAAAGGGATATTCAATGTCTGCTTTTTGTATTATTACCCATCTACGAATAGATACCCTTCATCGCGAGGCATTGGAAAACCTCCCTGGTCTTTGTGGTTGAATCTGTGTTTGAAATTCACTGCTCGACTGAGGGACCTTACAGATAATTGTATGTGTGGGGTACAGAGAAGAGGTTGTCATACAAAAATCATGTTAAACACTATTATTGCACACAGAGAAACATATTATGTGACTTGTTAAGCAAATGTTTCCTCCTGATTTAGGCTTGCTATAACAAAGGGGTTGAATACTTGAATAGTCCTGACATTTTAGCTTTCATTTTTAATACATTTGTTTACATTTTTTAAAACATAATTACACTTTGACATTATGGGGTGTTGTACACTGAGAAAAAATATAAATGCAAAGTGTTGGTCCCTTGTTTCATGAGCCGAAATAAATTGTCCCAGAAATGTTCCAAATGCACAAAAAGCTTATTTCTCTAAAATGTGCACAAATGTGTTTACATCCCTGTTAGTGAGCCTTTCTCCTACCAAGATAATCCATCCACCTGACAGGTGTGGCATATCAAGAAGCTGATTAAACAGCATGATCATTACACTTGTGCTGGGGACAATAAAAGACCACTCTAAAATGTGCAGTTTTGTCACACCACACAATGCCACAGATGTCTAAAATGTTGAGGGAGAGTGCAATTAGTATGCTGACTGCAGGAATGTCCACCAGAGCTGTTGCCAGAGAATGTAATGCTAATTTCTCTGTCGTAATCTGCCTCCTACGTCGTTTTAGAGAACTTGGCAATACGTCCAACCGGCCTCACAACCGCAGACCATGTGTAACCATGCCAGTCCAGAACCTCCACATCTGGCTTCTTCAACTGCGTGATTGTCTGACACCAGCCACCCGGACAGCTGATGAAACTGTGGGTTTGCACAACCAAAGAATATCTGCACAAACTGTCAGAAGCTGTCTCAGGGAAGCTCATCAGCATGCTCGTCATCCTCACCAGGGTCTTGACCTGACTGCAGTTCGGCATCGTAACCGACTTAAGTGGGCAAATACTTACCGTCGATGGCCACTGGCACACTGGACAAGTGTGCTATTCACGGATGAATCAAGGTTTCAACTGTACCGTCATATGGCTTTTCGCGGGCAAGTGGTTTGCTGATGTCAACGTTGTGAACAGAGTGCCCCGTGGTGGCGGTGGGGTTATGGTATGTTCAGGTCTAAGCTAAAGACAACGAACACAATTGCATTTTATAGATGGCATTTTGAATGTACAGAGATACCGTGACGAGATCCTGAAGCCCATTGTCGTGCCATTCATCCAGCGCCATCACTTCCTGTTTCAGCACGATAATGCACGGCCCCATGTCTCAAGGATCTGTACACAATTACTGGAAACTGAAAATGTCCCAGTTCTTCCATGGCTTACATACTCACCAAACATGTCAGCCATTGAGCATGTTAGGGGTGCTCTGGATCAACCTTTTTTTAAGGTATCTGTGACTAACAGATGCATATCTGTATTCCCATTCATGTCACCAAAGCCCCATATACTACCCACCACTGCGACCTGTATGCTCTCGTTGGCTGGCCCTCACTTCATACTCGTCACCAAACCCACTGGCTCCAGGTCATCTACAAGTCTCTGCTAGGTAAAGCCCCGCCTTCTCTCAGCTCACTGGTCACTATAGCAGCACCCACCCGTAGCACGCGCTCCAGCAGGTATATCTCACTGGTCACCCCCAAAGCCAATTCTTCCTTTGGCAGCCTCTCCTTCCAGTTATCTGCTGCCAATGACTGGAACAAACTGCAAAAATCTCTGAAGCTGGAGACTCTTACCTCCCTCACTAGCTTTAAGCACCAGCTGTCAGAGCAGCTCACAGATCATTGCACCTGTACATACAGTGAGGGAAAAAAGTATTTGATCCCCTGCTGATTTTGTACGTTTGCCCACTGACAAAGAAATTATCAGTCTATAATTTTAATGGTAGGTTTATTTGAACAGTGAGAGACAGAATAACAACAAAAATATCCAGAAAAATGCATGTCAAAAATGTTATAAATTGATTTGCATTTTAATGAGGGAAATAAGTATTTGACCCCTTCTCAATCAAAAAGATTTCTGGCTCCCAGGTGTCTTTCATACAGGTAAGGAACGGAGATTAGGAGCACACTCTTAAAGGGAGTGCTCCTAATCTCAGTTTCTTACCTGTATAAAAGATACCTGTCCACAGAAGCAATCAATCAATCAGATTCCAAACTCTCCACCATGGCCAAGACCAAAGAGCTCTCCAAGGATGTCAGGGACAAGATTGTAGACCTACACAAGGCTGGAATGGGCTACAAGACCATCGCCAAGCAGCTTGGTGAGAAGGTGACAACAGTTTCTGTGATCATTCGCAAATGGAAGAAACACAAAAGAACTGTCAATCTCCCTCAGCCTGGGGCTCCATGCAAGATCTCACCTCGTGGAGTTGCAATGATCATGAGAACGGTGAGGAATCAGCCCAGAACTACACAGGAGGATCTTGTCAATGATCTCAAGGCAGCTGGGACCATAGTCATCAAGAAAACAATTGGTAACACACTATGCCGTGAAGGACTGAAATCCTGCAGCGCCCGCAAGGTCCCCCTGCTCAAGAAAGCACATATACATGCCCGTCTGAAGTTTGCCAATGAACATCTGAATGATTCAGAGGACAACTGGGTGAACGTGTTGTGGTCAGATGAGACCAAAATGGAGTTCTTTGGCATCAACCCAACTTGCCGTGTTTGGAGGAGGAGGAATGCTGCCTATGACCCCAAGAAACCATCCCCACCGTCAAACATGGAGGTGGAAACATTATGCTTTGGGGGTGTTTTCCTGCTAAAGGGACAGGATAACTTCACCGCATCAAAGGGACGATGGACGGGGCCATGTACCGTCAAATCTTGGGTGAAAACCTCCTTCCCTCAGCCAGGGTATTGAAAATGGGTCGTGGATGGGTATTCCAGCATGACAATGACCCAAAACACACGGCCAAGGCAACAAAGGAGTGGCTCAAGAAGAAGCACATTAAGGTCCTGGAGTGGCCTAGCCAGTCTCCAGACCTTAATCCCATAGAAAATCTGTGGAGGGAGCTGAAGGTTCGAGTTGCCAAACGTCAGCCTCGAAACCTTAATGACTTGAAGAAGATCTGCAAAGAGGAGTGGGACAAAATCCCTCCTGAGATGTGTGTAAACCTGGTGGCCAACTACAAGAAACGTCTGACCTCTGTGATTGCCAACAAGGGTTTTGCCACCAAGTACTAAGTCATGTTTTGCAGAGGGGTCAAATACTTATTTCCCTCATTAAAATGCAAATCAATTCATAACATTTTTGACATGCGTTTTTCTGGAATTTTTTGTTGATATTCTGTCTCTCACTGTTCAAATAAACCTACCATTAAAATTATAGACTGATCATTTCTTTGTCAGTGGGCAAACGTATAAAATCAGCAGGGGATCAAATACTTTTTTCCCTCACTGTAGCTCATCTGTAAATAGCCCATCCAATCTACCTCATCCTCATACTTTATTTATCTTGCTCCTTTGTACCCAAGTATCTCTACTTGCACATTCATCTTCTGCACACCCTACCACTCCAGTGTTTAACTACTATATTGTAATTACTTCGCCACCATGGCCTATTTATTGCCTTACCTCTCTTATCCTACCTCATTTGCACATGCTGTATATAGATTTTTCTACTGTATTATTGATTGTACGTTTGTTTATTCCATGTGTAACTCTGTGTTGTTGTATGTGTCGAACTGCTTTGCTTTATCTTGGCCAGGTCGCAGTTGCAAATGAGAACTTGTTCTCAACTAGCCTACCTGGTTAAATAAAGGTGAACAAAAAAAATTAATGTGAAATCCATAGATTAGGACCTTGTGAATTTATTTCAATTGACTGATTTCCTTATATGAACTGTAACTCAATAAAATCTTTGAAATTGTTTCATGTCACGTTTATATTTTTGTTCAGTGTATGTAGGCCAGTGACACAAAATCTCAATTTAATAAATGTTACATTCAGGGTGTAATACAACAAAATGTGGATAAAGTCAAGGGGTGTCAATACTTTCCGGTATACGGTATACTACAAATGTAGGATCTTAAATTGAGCCAGGTTGCTACAGTGGAAAAATAATCCTGCAGCAACAGGAAATGTTAATTATTATATGGATTATAATTAATGGACATTGTAGGGGTTGATACATTTTTCATAAGGGAAAATCAAGTCTGAAATTTCTAAGTGTAAATTACAAATTTCAGAAGCCTTGAAAATCTCAAATACATCCAAGTTAAAAATGTCCTGGATTACTGGAAATGTCTCCCACAACAGGGTGATCAAATTAAGAACCTACATTTGTACATACAGTATAAATGCCCTTTGTGATACTGCATAAGGACCGTTATGAATTAATACTTCATGTTAACAACCACAGAAACTGCAGAAACTCCACTAGGGATCAGTATCAAACTTCAGTCAAGCTGGATATTTATAATGTAATTAAAAACTCAATGCAAGGTTTTCATTGCTTCCATATAAGGTATGATACTGTACATGGGCTGTTAATTGGTCACAACGACATAAACTAAGGAACAATCCGAGATCAAGGAAGTACATTGGGGCATGCTGAGATCACTTCTCATCTGATGCCATCTTGAACTACTGTTCCAGTCAAAGGTATTCCATTAAGGCTATTTGAGTTGTAAGGAGAGAGGCTACAGAGATGGAAAAGCCCTGGTCTTTTGAAGCCGTGGGTGGACACAGCACCATGCATCGTCATGTAGATTTTCCGTTTGATCCAGCTGACACATGGGAATCCAAGGAGTTGATGGGAATCCAAGGAGATATTAGACGACAAAGGGGGCTGAGTGGAGACATAGGCATTCATTTTTTGTTCTGAGGAGGCCACAGCTGATGGTACCATCTGGCTGTTGAGACAGTCTGGGCTTGGGGTCCTCGAAAGCCGGCATGACTCCACCACGATTCAATTCTGTGCCAAATGTTTGTGATTTTTGGGCTTGATTGGGTGAGTGGACTTCTGCTGAGCTTACAGTTGTTGTACCTGTTGTTGGCTAAGAAACCAAGACCTTGGACATGAAAAGCTCTGAGTACAGGTGTAGCCTTATAGGAAGATGCACTCCGAGATCTTAAGCACAACAAATTTGTAAAACATTGCACAAATTGGATTTGTAACATATCACACAAATTGCAGAATTCGTAACATATCACAAGAAATGAATGACGTACAGTAGTACACAATTGGCTGAGCACCACTTTAAAAACTTCTTAGGGATAGGCGTCCCGTCAACGGGACAGTTGTAAATCATGCAGCGCCTTGTGTCACGATCGCAGATTTTAGAGAAACAACGAATGTCAGTACATATAAGTGTCTTATATCGGCTGAAAGCTTAAATTCTTGTTAATATAAATGCACTGTCCAATTTACAGTAGCTATTACTGCGAAAAAATGCCATGCTGTTGTTTGAGGAGAGCTCCTAACAACAAAACACTTTTTTTCACCGCGATAGGTTTGGTAAATTCACCTCTGAAGTTGAAATGTGTACTTACATTCTGAAATCTTGCTCTGATTTATCATCCAAAGGGTCCCAGAGATAATATGAAGTGTCGTTTTGTTTGATAAAATCATTTTTCATATCCTAAAAATGTCCATATAGCATGCACGATCGATTTTGTATTTCCACTCGTTCAATTTGCAAAGAAAGGAATCTGTGAAAATCTAACCCTAAACGTTGTTTCAACCAGTCAAATCACATTCGTATGTATTCCTCAGAGATCCTAGAACATAAACAGACTTCACTATATCATTGGGGTGTAGTATATCCTATAGGACACCAAATTTGGTCAGAGAGCGACGCCTTCATGGCACGCCGATGACGCGTGCGGTCTTCACTTGAACAACTCTAACTTTGTCAAATAAGCACCAATCGGGGTCAAACAAAGCTAGCTAGATAGCCAATGAGCTGGGCTTTACGGGAGTGGAAACCCTGTATCTGTCGCAAAATGTAGCTACTAACCTTGTGCGACAGCATGCCTTTTCCTTTTGGACAAAAATTATAAGAATATTCAGTTATGAAGTTATGAAAACTGGTTGTTTTGAAATGTTGAACTTATAATATGGCTACTAATACTGGAAAAGCTAAATCAAAGTCCAAGTATACAGATTTGACGATATTCTTGCAGAAAAATGTAATATGAATGCAAATGTCTCCTTCACGATTTGCCCAAATGTACCTGGGTGACTTCACACAAACTGTCATATAGTTCGTTCATACTTCAAGTTATCCATCTGAAACTTTGCACATACACTGCTGCCATCTTGATTTGTATGACAGAGTGTAGGGCATAGCATCTGATATAGGCATATTTTAAAATAATATCTACATCGTGACTTACTTCATACTTCAACTTCAGAGGTCGTGTGCACAGCCATTTCAACTTGCCTATAGCACTGAGGCTTTTTGCACCAATATTGGTAATAATATGCAATAATATGCAAGTAATAATTATGTCTTGGTCTCTCGTGGTGTACAGTATGTGGACTAAGTAGATAGGGAGCCTTTTGGGTGCGTCACTTGAGTGGGTTGAGTGGGTTGAGTCACTGATGTGATCTTCCTGTCTGGGTTGGCGCCCCCCCTTGGATTGTGCCGTGGTGGAGATCTTTGTGGGCTATACTCGGCCTTGTCACAGGATGGTAAGTTGGTGGTTGAAGTTATCCCTCTAGTGGTGTGGGGGCTGTGCTTTGACAAAGTGGGTGGGGTTATATCCTGCCTGTTTGGCCCTGTCCGGGGGTATCATCGGATGGGGCCACAGTGTCTCCTGACCCCTCCTGTCTCAGCCTCCAGTATTTATGCTGCAGTAGTTTATGTGTCGGGGGCTAGGGTCAGTCTGTTATATCTGGAGTACTTCTCCTGTCTTATCCGGTGTCCTGTGTGAATTTAAATATGCTCTCTCTAATTCTCTCTTTCTTTCTCTCTTTCTTTCTTTCTTTCTCTCTCTCGGAGGACCTGAGCCCTAGGACCATGCCAAAGGACTACCTGGCATGATGACTCCTTGCTGTCCCCAGTACACCTTGCCGTGCTGCTGCTCCAGTTTCAACTGTTCTGCCTGCAGCTATGGAACCCTGTTCACCAGACGTGCTACCTGTCCCAGATCTGCTGTTTTCAACTCTCTAGAGACAGCAGGAGCGGTAGAGATACTCTTAATGATCGACTATGAAAAGCCAACTGACATTTACTCCTGAGGTGCTGACTTGTTGCACCCTCGACAACTACTGTGATTATTATTATTTGACCGTGCTGGTCATTTATGAACATTTGAACATCTTGGCCATGTTCTGTTATAATCTCCACCCGGCACAGCCAGAAGAGGACTGACCACCCCTCATAGCCTGGTTCCTCTCTAGGTTTCTTCCTAGGTTTTGGCCTTTCTAGGGAGTTTTTCCCGTCCACCGTTCTACACCTGCATTGCTTGCTGTTTGGGATTTTAGGCTGGGTTTCTGTACAGCACTTTGAGATATCAGCTGATGTAAAGAAGGGCTATATAAATACATTTGATTTGATTTGATTTTGATGTGGTGGAAGGTTTTCCCACAGCTGAGAGAGTGAGGCTTCCACACGTGGGTGTCTGCTGGAGTCGGGGTAATCCTCAGCCACAGAATCCAAACACCCCACATCAAAGATGCAATTATAAAGACTTATTTCAGATCAATTGAATTCTACCGCCGATAATTGGAGAATGTGTTCTAGTCTCAGTGTGGTGTTGTCATGTGTGGGCTTAGGACTGTGTCTGTGAGAAAGAACACAGGTGATGAACTAACTATAGCTCAGGAATAAAGAGTAGATTTTATTCCTCATCTACTGAAAATCACTGCGCAATTTTCATTTTCCACAGCTCATTTCTCTATTGCAGTAACCTTTCTCGAAATATTGGGAATTATGTCTACCAGGTGATGAAAGCATGAATTATGCCACTCAATCAAAATGAGATTGCGAGACAGGTTAGTCTTTCCACTTAGACTTATCCTCAGCCCAGTGAACGAAAAGGTCAGCCCGGTGTTGTTGAATGATAAAGTCCATTTTAAAGACATGACTCATAGTATAGAAATAGGTTGGTCACATAGAAATATTTCAATGAAGTGAAGAAATATAAATCTATAGATGCCCTCAAAATCACTTAAATCAACATTTCACTCTTAAAAGTGCCGTGTAAGAAACACCAAAAAATCATTCTCCCACACTCGACATAATTAGCTCATGACAAATCATCATGACGCATTGCAAATTCCACCGTCTAACTCCGAGAACCAAAGGCTATGTGTTATACTAGCTTTCTAAAAGTCCTACTTCAGCTCTAACTGAGCAGTGAATATGTCACGCCTGCTCCCGCTCTCCCTCTCTGGCGCTTGAGGGCGCCAGGCTACCCATCATTACGCACACCTGTCACCATCATTACGTGCAGCTGCGCGATATTGGACTCACCTGGACTCCATTACTTTGTTGATTACCCCCTCTATATCTGTCTGCTCTTCAATTTGTTCCCTGTGTCAGCATTGATGTTGTTATTTTGTCCCCTGTCCAGATGTTCCTGTTCTGTTTCATGTACTCCATTTATTAAATGTTCTCCCTGTACCTGCTTCCTGTCTCCAGCGTCGATCTTAACAGTATATATAGTTTGCCTTAAGACATTTGCTTGTTTTCCTCTCTCCGATATTAATCAGTGATATCCACATGTATGCATTCATTATATCTTGGAAATATGCCTCAGCTGCATAGAGGGGATCGCCTCAGCTGCATAGAGGGCTGTTAAATTAAAGCATTAGCATCTCTGTTCAGGGCTTAGATCCCACAGCGTATCATTATCGCTTATTTCTCACTGCAAGAACGTATACAGAGGAAATCTAACAATGAATCCAATATGCTTGCATATGATGCAATTCAGTGAACAGCAATGGCAAAGCCTCAGCCCTTCCAGTAAAGACCATGTGTTTCAAGGTAATGGAACCTCTAGAATCACTGCAGGAGTAGTGTGGTTAATTTAAAATAGATGATGATTAAAGATTAACAAATACGCCCATAGCAAAAGGGGAGTGCAACGTCAACGACTAATTGAAGCTACCAGATGCACTACAGACTTCAGTAGAGAGCATCCTTAAAGATGAATGGCCCCAAAGCCGAACTCCATCATTCACTCGACATTGTGAGATTAGAGTCTTGTCTTTGAGACTTGGAGCTCTACTTAAATCCTTATTTTACTGCTTTGATTTTACTACTACTCTTAATACTGTATGTTTCTATGAACTTTGTCATGCATTTTGCCATTGTAACTCTGATCGCGGACTGTAGGAAGAGGAGGGCTGAACAGGTCCCCATTAACATCGACGGCGTTGAATTGGAGGGAGTCGAGAGTTTCAAATTCCTTGGTGTCCACATCCCCAACAAACTATCATGGTCCAAACACACCAAGACAGTTGTGAAGAGGGCACGACAACACCTTTTCGCCCTCAGGAGATTGAAAATATTTGGCATGGGTCCCCAAATCCTCAAAGTTATACAGCTGCACCATCGAGAGCATCCTGACCAGTTGCATCACCGCCTGGTATGGCAACTGCTTGGCATCTGACCGTAAGGCGCTACAGACGGTAGTGCGTACGGCCCACTGGGGCCAAGCTTCCTGACATCCAAGACCTATGTACTAGGCGGTGTCAGAGGAAGGCCCCAAAAAATGTCAAAGACTCCAGTCACCCAAGTCATAGACTGTTCTCTCTGCTACTGCACAGCAAGTGGTAAGTCTAGGACCAAAAGGCTCCTTAACAGCTTCTACCCCAAGCCATAAAACTGCTGAGCAATTTAATCCAATGGCCACCCGGACTATTTACATTTAACTATTTATTGAACTGCATTGTTGGTTAAGGGCTTGTAAGTAAGCATTTCACGGTAAAGTCTGCACCTGTTGTATTCGGCACATGTGACAAATGCAATTTGATTTGATTTGATTATACGGAGGCTTTCCCCCAAATGTAAAATACTGAATAGGATTTGATTTTGTCTAAATGTGTGTCTTTTAACAAAAGGTAAAGGAACGCCACAGAATAGAATGAGCTATTCAACATTTGAGAGAGAGGGAGAAAAAGATTAGAAACATGGTTAAAAAAGATCAGCATATTCCAATAGAGCTCTGTGCTGCTGGCTTTCTCTGCTGAGAAACGATTCAGAATATGATTTAAATAATGACCTTTCTGGAGCTCAATATTACTCTTCTATTCACCTCACTCTGTGTTAGTTCTTAATGTAAAAGGGTAGTCGTGAAGAACACCTTTATAACCAGTGGGGGAAAAGTACCCAATTGTCATACTTGAGTAAATGTAAATAAGATAGTCACCTCCAAAATAATTGTCGCCCTACAGTTGCTCAGAGAAAGCATTCTTCTGTCTTTAGGCTGTTGAGAAATCAAACACTTTCATTTTCCTTCTTTGAAGAATAAGTGCATATTATAATGATCAGTATTATTTCATTCTTTATTTAAATTAACCCATAACTGTCAATTGGGCAAAACGTGGGTTGTATTAGCGGCAGACAACATGCTAACCCCCAAGCCTGAGTCATACATTTAATGAGAAATGCACATTTTATGAATACGTGTTCCTCTTAATCGCAGTTATTTGAGCACTGATTCTCAACTGACTTGCTGGGCCAACTTATTGACTGTTTATCAAAACATTAAGCTAATAAATAATGCATAATTTAATTGATATTAAAATGAACATTCTCTTTCATTAAATAAAATCCAGTCAATATTTAATTGGATCGTTAATTCATACCATTTCTAGAAAATAAATGAAAACAATAAATTCCCTGTGGCATAATTGTATAACTATGTTTGTATATTACCGTGTGATGCATCCCTTAAATCCCCCTTGAATACAGGGCTATGATGTAGCAGTGATGTGTTGCCAGATGAAAATATGATAACGTAATTACAGTAATACACTACACCTAGTCAGTAAAGTGGACAGCAAGGCGAAACGTGAAAGTGTACCTATCTGTTCACCAAGTATATTCTGTCAACTCTGAAACCCGTGGAGCCTGTCTGGCTGCCATCGTACACGTGGCATACAAAGACAGGCATCTACATTATTTTTGGATGAACGCCTGGAGACCCTGTGAGCTGTGCTTGTGATCTGAGCTGGATTCGCGCACCAGACAAGCGCCACTTCCAAAGGTGTGTGTGGATCACACATGTAGGCCAATTCAGGTTACTCCACCGTTTTTATTTTTGAGACGGTAAACTCGATAGTTTAGTGTTGTCTTGTCCTCAATGTCATGTTGGAAATGGTCTTAATTAGGATTCCTCCCACACACAAATGCAAATGTGATGCATGCTTAGATTAGAATCTGTCCAAACTAGGCACAGTCTGCTGCATTTCTGTAAATTGCATGGGACAGAGTGGTTTTATTATACTTATCCACGGAGTTGGGAGAGTTGGCATTAGTAAGTGTTATACGTGTGTACGAAGAGGGTAAACAGGTCAACACATTTCACATGGTTGCTATGCAACTACACTGGCAAGCTAAAATACTCTAATAAACAGGCTTTGAAGTGCATTTTTCATATGGCTAAGCTCTGAAAGCATGTGACTCAAAACACACATAGATTTGAAAAATCTAAACAGAGTACTACCCACATGAAAACATACCACAGTTTACTTTAAAATACTACAGTACTTACTATAGAAAACTGTAGTATACTGTAGAATACCATACTACACAGAGGAGTATCCCTCTAACATGCATAGTACTTCATATAGAATGTTGTAGTATACTGTAGAATACTATAGTAAACACTACAGTAAGTCCACAAAAACACTACACTTTTTTAGCTAAAGTAAATACTACAGAATTTATTCTGCAAATTTTTTTATTTTTAATTGTATTTTATTTAACCTTTATTTAACTAGGCAAGGCAGCTAAGAACTAATTCTTATTTACAATGACGGCCTACCCCGGCCAAACCCGGACGATGCTGGGCCAATTGTGCGCCGCCCTATGGGACTCCCAATCAAGGCCAGATGTGATGCAGCCTGGATACCACAGTAAAGTCAGCAGAAACACTGCAGTAAATACTATAGTATTTGTAACATAGTATAGTATTTTTTTCATGTGGGGATTTAGGGTATGGTATGCAAGTGCATCCTAAAGTTGATGGGTTTATTTATTCTCTTTAAACTCTCCGTGTCAGCAACATGGAACAGGAATGGGGCCGGACTCTGTAAGTGCTCCATAGGATTCATGTCCGTTCACTGGGAGAAGGAACTAACTAAGCACCCAATCAAAAGGTATCGATTCCCAGAGCTATCTATGAGATATCAACAGTCAAAATAAACTCTGAATGACAGCCAATTAACTCGGCTACTACTGCATCTCCGACGGCTGCCATATGAAACATTTGCTAATTACCATGCATTTCCATTGTGAGAATGCTACCCTTCTCTCCTTTGGCTGTGTTAATCTAAAGACTGCTTATGAAGACAGCAGCTGAATACCTTCCAAATAATACATCCCCAGGAGCCCTAGCACATGGAGGTGACGAGGCAAAGATGTATCTCACTGTGGAAAAGTAGCTGAGTGCTCGGGGGTAAACACCACTTTTAGATAGTCCCTGAGCTTGTGTATGGCATTGCAGCTAGCCAGGAAATAGGTTACTTTTTCCAACAGTCGTTTATTAGCATATGTAAATCATTGAGCTAAAGCAGGTGTGGCATTTCAGAGAAATGCCAGTCGCCTTGCTATATTGTGTTTAACACTGGGTAAAGAACCTGCAGAAGTATTTTCTCAAGATATATTAAACGGTGCAACAGATATTAAACGGTGAGCTTCTTCCTCTAATGACACTTTGATTAGTGATTAGTGATACCTTGATTGGTCCATTTCCAGGGAAAATTATGCTAGACATGTCTCCATTGACACATCATGTACATGCAGTAATAAGGCGTTAAGTCTCATCCTTTTGTGAAATTCCCATGGCTGGCTCCCTTGTTTTGTTGCACACCTAGGTGAGTGAATGCTCTTGATATCGAGCCTCTGGTGATTTTAATGTGGAGTTGACACTGCCTTCTTCGAAAGCAAACGCATGTCCCTAATTATAGTCCCTTGTTTATATAAAAAAGCAAGGCATTCAGTATTCATTCTCAAGCACATGGAGATCACAGCAAGACAATGATTACACCCATAGGAGGTAAGTTGATGTTTCTTTGTCCTCTTTCAAATACTTGCTTCATTCTCTCGCTATGGGGATTCCCTCGGGGGCGTAGTCTACGTGGAAGCTCCAATCACACAGCATCTGTCATAGACAGACAGGGAGCATGGCGAATAGTGGGGAACCCCACTGTTTATAAGATGCCACGGTCCCTCCCTCTAACTTAATTCTTGTTTTCTCCTTACGGAGGAACGCAAGCTCTACCTGACTCTCCTCAGCACGACTTGAACCACAAAGGGAGGGACCGTGGCGTCTTATGAAGAGTGGGGTTCCCCACTATTCACCACACTCCCTGTCTGTCTCCATAACCTAGCATGGGTAGGATGGCTCAGTCAGATGACCATCCTACCCATGCTAGATTATGGAGACGTAATTTATAGATCGGCAGGTAAGGGTGCTCTCGAGCGGCTAGATGTTCTTTACCATTCGGCCATTAGATTTGCCACCAATGCTCCTTATAGGACACATCACTGCACTCTATACTCCTTTGTAAACTGGTCATCTCTGTATACCCGTCGCAAGACCCACTGGTTGATGCTTATTTATAAAACCTTCTTAGGCCTTATTCCCCCCCGATCTGAGATATCTACTGCAGCTCTCATCCTCCACATACAACCTCCGTTCTGCCAGTCACATTCTGTTTAAAGTTCCCCAAAGCACACACATCCCTGTGGCGCTTGTCTTTTCAGTTCGCTGCAGCTAGCAATGGTAACGAGCTGCAACAAACACTCAAACTGGACAGTTTTATCTCAATCTTTTCATTCAAAGACTCAATCAAGGACACTCTTGCTGACAGTTGTGGCTGCTTTGCGTGATGTATTGTTGTCTCTACCTTCTTGCCCTTTGTGCTGTTGTCTGTGCCCAATAATGTTTGTACCATGGTGTGCTGCTGCCAGGTTGTGTTGCTACCATGTTATTGTCATGTTGTGTTGCTACTATGCTATGTTGTCAATGTTGCTGCCTTGCTATGTTGTTGTCTTAGGTCCCTCTTTATATAGTGTTGTGTTGTCTCTCTTGTCGTGAAGTGTGTTTTTGTCCTATATATATATATACTTTTTTTTTTCAATCCCAGCCCCCGGTCCCGCAGGAGGCCTTTTGCCTTTTGGTAGGATATCAGTGTAAATAAGAATTTGTTCTGACTTGCCTAGTTAAATAAAGGTTAAATAAAAAATGAATAAAAAATAGCTTTCCAATCAATTTTTTATGATGTATATTTTGTATTATTAACTTTGTGGAAAAGATACACATAAATACAGTACCTGTCAAAAGTTTGGACACACCTACTCATACAAGGTTTTTATTTTATTTTAACTATTTTCTACACTGTAGAATAGTGTAGAAATCAAAACTATGAAATAACACATATGGAATCATGTAGTAACCAAAAATATATATATATATATTTTATATTTGAGATTCTTCAAAGTAGCCCCCCTTTGCCTTGATGACAGCTTTGCAAACTCTTGGAATTCTCTCAACCAGCTTCACCTGGAATGCTTTTCCAACAGTCTTGAAGGAATTCCCACATATGCTGAGCACTTGTTGGCTGCTTTTCCTTCATTCTGTAGTCCAACTCATCCCAAACCATCTCAACTGGGTTGAGGTTGGGTGATTGTGGAGGCCAGGTCATCTGATGCAGCACTCCATCACTCTCCTTCTTGGTCAAATAGCCCCTACACAACCTGGAGGTTTGTTGGGTCATTGTCCTGTTGAAAAACAAATGATATTCCTACTAAGAGCAAACCAGATGGCGTGTCGCTGCAGAATGCTGTGGTAGCCATGCTGGTTAAGTGTGCCTTGAATTCTAAATAAATCCCGACAGTGTGACCAGCAAAGCACCCCCACACCATCACACCTCCTCCATGCTTCACGGTGGGAACCACACGTGCGGAGATCATACGTTCACCTACTATGCGTCTCACAAAGACAAGGCGGTTGGAACCAAAAATCTCACATTTGGACTCATCAGACCGAAGGACAGATTTCCACCGGTCTAATGTCCATTGCTCGTGTTTCTTGGCCCAAGCAAGTCTCGTTTTCTTATTGGTGTCCTTTAGCAGTGGTTAATTTGCGGCAATTCAACCACAAAGGCCTGATTTCACGCAGTCTCCTCTGAACAATTGATGTTGAGATGTGTCTGTTACTTGAATTCTGTGAAGCATTTGGGCTGCAATCTGAGGTGCAGTTAACTCTAATGGGTCTTGCTTTCCTGTGGCGGTCCTCATGAGAGCCAGTTTTATCATAGTTCTTGATTGTTTTTGAGACTGCACTTGAAGCAACTTTCAAAGTTCTTGAATATTTCCAAATTGACTGACCTTCATGTCTTAAAGTAATGATGGACTGTCGTTTCTCTTTGCCTATTTTAGCTGTTCTTGCCATAATATGGACTAGGTATTTTACCAAATAGGTCTATCTTCTGTATACCACCTCTACCTTGTCACAACACAAGTCATTGACTCAAACGTGTTAAGAAGGAAAGAAATTCCACAAATTAACTTTTAACAAGGCACACATGTTAATTGAAATGCATTCCAGGTGAAAACCTCATGAAGCTGGTTGAGAGAATGCCAAGAGTGTGCAAAGCTATAATCAAGGAAAAGGGTGGCTACTTTGAAGAATCTCAAATATAAAATATATTTGGATTTGTTTAACACTTTTTTGGTTACTACATGATTCCATATGTGTTATTTCATAGTTTTGATGTCTTCACTATTATTCTACAATGTAGAAAATAGCACAAATTAAGAAAATCCCTGGAATGAGTAGGTGTGTCCAAACTTTTGACTGGTACTGTATACCATACAAGAATACACGGCTAAATAACAATAGAATAAACATCATAATTTACTGATAAAAATACATTTTTAAAAAACAGACGCAATAAAGATGACAAACAAACAAACAGACAGACAAAACAACAACAATAAAAAATAAATAAAAAGACCACTAATCAGTATACAGATCATAGACACACAACAAGCATTAAACTACACAGAGGTCAAGTATGCAAAAATAGTACTAATAGCCTACATAGAGATCATTCTCAAGAAGCTGAGTAGTGCCAGGCCAGCCAGGACAACCCTGAAATTAAAATGTTAGCTTTATTTTGTCCAAGGTAGTTTAAGAAGGGGTCCCACATCTCAAAGGACTGATAAGGCTTATTTTTCAATGCTGTAGAGAAAGCCTCATTGGGAACTAAATCAATGACCCTTTGTTCCCAATGACCTCTTGACGGGGACCTTATCAGATAGCCACAGCAGAGGAATACATTTTCGTGCACAATGTAGTAATGTGTAAAAAGATGTGCATAACGAAAGGCAACTCACCTCTAGTTCCAGAAACATTTGGATCAAAATCTTAAATCGATATGCCACAAGCTCTAAACAGAGAAGAAAAGTGTGAAAGCTGAAAGTACCAACTGAGATAATTCTCCTCAAGGATACTTCTCAGCGTGATCAAAACAGATACACAACTTAAGGACTGTGTCCAGCCTTTTCTCTCTCTCTTCATTTTCGATCGGCGAGTACCAAATTCTCACGAGTGCAGCCAAAAAGTTGGACTTAAAGATGTCCTCCAGTAAAGAACATACACTAAAGGGTAAAAAAATAGCAGTTTTGAGCAAAATAGTGTTTTTTAGACACAACTGCCAACTTCATAGAGTAGGCCATTCAAGAAGTTGGTTTGACGGGAAGTCGTGATGCCTCTAAACCTAGCATGTGGGTGCCTTAAAGGCTCAGAGATTGAAGGAAGGGATGGCTGACGATATGAGGGGGACTGACATGTAGTATATCTAAGTTAAATACAGATGGTTTTGCAGTTCTGGATCATAGAGGTCATGTCCATCTTAAATAGTTGTAGTCTCACAATAAAGCTGTCTAGTGCCCAGAAAATGATGGTAGGTTTTGATATTCAGTCACAGGGACAATCAGACACATGTCAACTTGGATCTAATTTACATTGACGGATGTGATGGAGAAGAATGACTGTGATCTGTCTGCATTGCTGTCTAATCTATCTCCACTCCAGGAGGCACCTCTGGCAGATCATCAATATTACATTGATAAGACAACTGATACAATGGGGTATTTTTGAATCGTGCAACACCTTACTTCATGTCTATCCAAATACATAGTTTTGCAACATTTACACCCCTATTTCTATTCTATTCAATTATTTAGACACTGTTCACTATACACACAAAGATATTTTGGTAATTATCTGATCAAACCTCTACAGCCAGAGTATTAGATGTTGTCACATTATGTAAATAGCCTCCATCATGGTTGACGCTCTTTGACATCACTATATAGTACACATAGTTCTCATTGTGAAATACGTTTTTTTTTTGCATTTTATTGTCTGGGTTGGCAGCTTTGGCTTCTCGTGCAATTGGTACCTGGGCTGTCAAATAAATTGCTTTGGAGCCATCGTCTCTACTGTTACAGGCGGCCCAAGTAGAGTGGTGCAACAGAGTTAAATTGCTTTAAAATCAAAGTGTGGAAGTACTGGTCAGACGATAGGATCACAAACCGGAGGATCGATAAAGAGTTATTAAGATCACAGAATCAATAGCCGCAACATAAAAGCTGATTCATTATATTGATGTCTTTTCTTTCAGAGTGGCAACAAAAAGGGCTAGCGCTGAGGAGATTATGGAGTTCAAAGGAAATTTGGTGTGAGATGGAATGGCTCTCCTCCCTTGGGGAAATGAGTATCATGGTTTCAGTCATACCTGAATATCAGCCTACTGCAAATTAACTGAGCATAGTGGTTGATGATAAAATGTTATTTAATCCTATACAGCCCATTGTACCTTCAAAATACTATAACAAAATAATTATATTGCAAATGTTCCTCCAAATTATAGTATAATACCATTTAATGCCTGTGTGTAAGTTATCTGAATACATGCAGGTAACTATCTATAACGGCATTGTAATAACTCCGAGTTTGGAAAACGCGCATATTCTCTAGCGAAACTGTAAGCTATAGTTATGTGCTATGAACAGTAATTACAGTAATTGCAGAGAAGAGCACGTTAGACATGTAACCCGAGTTACAGTCAACCTCTGTATGTTAATAGAAACACCTACTGACAGCTTGGAATTTGATTGCGTTGGAAATCTATCAAGTGTGAAAGGGGAGACCAGTGCCTATCACCGTAGCCTCGGGTAACAAACACAGTAACACAGTAATAACTTGCAGCAAGGTATGGTGTCGGAGAGAATAGTAGATGAGTTGCATGCAATGTTTACTGAGATTTATGAGAGGTGTATGAGACTCTCGTAAACGTCTATGTGCTGCGCCTAATTGTAACAGCGCTGTGTGTGTCTTCCCTCCAGTCCAGAGGTGTGTGAAGTGTTGCTGCAGGTTGGTGGGAGTGTTGACAGGCGTTCCCGCAGTTAGACTTACGCCGTGGCACTGAAGATGATCCACAGCTCCCTTGGGTGTTGTTACCCAGAGTTCACCAGGACTGACACTGGACACTGATTTACATCCAGCACATCGTTTTACACAACATCTCTTCTGACACCACTACACAACTACCACTACTGCTTTCTTTTGTTTTTATTGCCGATGTGCTATTTTTGATATTGGGTTTGGACATACATACAGTGTACAAAATATTATGAAACCCTGCTCCTTCCATGACATAGACTGACCAGGTGAATCCAGGTGAAAGCTATGATCCCTTATTGATGTCACGTGTTCAGTCCATTTCAATCAGTGTAGATGGAGGGGAGGAGACCGGTTAAAGAAGGATTTTTAAGTCTTGAGATAATTGAGATATGGATCATGTAAGTGTGCCATTCAGAGGTTGAATGGACAAGACAAAAAATGTGAGTTCATTTAAACGAGGTATGTTAGTAGGTGCCAGTTGTCGTGACTTTACGTTCATTAATCTGATGACTGTTATTTATCGAATCAACTAAATATGTTTGATTGTTACCCAATTAAATGAATCATGTAACAATTAACTCATTAGAAATTTGAGGCACCACGAGAGCGGTTGATTCAAGAGTTACCATCTCCCAAATTAAACTCTAAAGGTCTTTACCCATTACATCCATAAAACAGTCAACGTATTAATTATAACCTCTTATCATATCATTATTCTGAACAGTCGTAACCTTCTTGGATCTGCAAATACCCCAGCCTTACTCATGATTCAGTTCTGCACAAATTGGTTTAATTATTTATTTACTAGCTAACTAAATAATAACACAGAATAAACATACACACTTAATACATGAGAAAAAGGTCCCTAGCAGACCGACACAACATATGGCGGCTTGTTACACAACAACATGGACAGGGAGAGAGAAAAAGAGAGACACTTATCGTTGATACATTTTAGAAACTATTCTCACAGTGATCATGTACTTTGCACACGAACCGCCGCCCGTTTGAAGTAAGAAATCATTAATGTATTTAACGTTACTTGTGAATACCTTCGTTCGTCGTTTATCTCTGTCGGAACCAGCCCTCCTTAGGAAGGTTGTTGGCCTTTCAGCGGCAAGCTTGTATGGCTCTGATTGTCCGAAAGGGGACAATCTCCCCTTTCCCGTCTTTGACTGTTGTTCACTCTGGAAGATGCTCCTTGGAAGATAGCTAGCCAGCCGTGTTGACGGTTCCCATTGGTGATGGGAGTAGTAGGATACGTTGATTTGAGAATAGTAGGATGGTGCCACTTAAATTCGCTTTTCTAGATATTTGACTCAGAACAGCTAATCAGCCGTACTAGTGATTGTCCGAGAGGGGAGTTTTCTCCTCTCTCCACCTTGTGTTGATAGTCAGAGTTTGAACCACTTTACACGCGCAGCTGCAGCCTGGCGATGTTCTGGTCTAATCTGGGAGGTGTTTATATTTTCTTCACCTCGTGTTCAAGTTCAAAGTTCCAACCATTTCAAACGTGTAGCTACGCTCCATGTTTTTCTGGTCTAATGTAAATTTCTCCACCAATCCTTTTATGCACTCTGGCCAAAGGGTATGGTTCCGTCAGTCTGACACGCTCCCTGACCACGGTGTAACGGCTGTCGCTCTCCTCATCCTCGGACGAGGTGAGGAGAGAAGGATCTTCAGACCAAAATGCAGCTTGAGGGAAATAAGCCATCTTTATTATAAATACGACGATGGCAACACGAAAACACAAACACTTTCAAATTTACAAAATAACAAAACGACGTATACGAAACCTGAACATAAACTTACATAACTAATACGTAACACTTACGGACAGGAAACATACTACATCGAAACGAAACGAACAACCGAAACAATCCCGTATGGTGTAAGACATAACACAGACACAGGAGACAATCACCCACCACGAACACTGTGACAACGCCTACCTAAATATGACTCTTAATTAGAGGAACGCCAAACACCTGCCTCTAATTAAGAGCCATACCAGGCAACCCAAAACCAACACAGAAACAGAAAACATAGAATGCCCACCCAACCTCACGTCCTGACCAACTAACACACAAAAACTAACATAAATAGGTCAGGAACGTGACAGTACCCCCCCCACAAGGTGCGAACTCCGGACGCACCAGCACAAAGTCTAGGGGAGGGTCTGGGTGGGCATCTAACCACGGTGGTGGCTCAGGCTCCGGGCGCGGTTCCCACCCCACCATAATCCATCCTAGCCCCCTCCCTTCAAGAATGTCCACCCTCTTACTTCCCCCACAAAATCCTCCTAATAACATATCTAATAATGACAATACCGGGACAGAGAGATAAACCAAGACAGAGGGATAGATAAGACTATAGAGGTAGATAAAGATAGAGAGGGAGATCAGGATAGAGGGGCAACTCCGGACTGAAAGGCAGCTCCGGACAGAGAGACAGCTCTGGACTGATGGGCAGTTCTGGGTATCTAGCCTTTTCAGGCTGAAGGGCAGCTCATGGCTGACTGACGACTCTCGACGCTCATGGCAGGCTGACGGCTCTCGACGCTCATGGCAGGCTGACGGCTCTCGACGCTCATGGCAGGCTGACGGCTCTCGACGCTCATGGCAGGCTGACGGCTCTCGACGCTCATGGCAGGCTGACGGCTCTCGACGCTCATGGCAGGCTGACGGCTCTCGACGCTCATGGCGCTCTGACGGCTCTGGCTGCTCATGGCGCTCTGACGGCTCTGGCTGCTCATGGCGCTCTGACGGCTCTGGCTGCTCATGGCGCTCTGACGGCTCTGGCTGCTCATGGCGCTCTGACGGCTCTGGCTGCTCATGGCGCTCTGACGGCTCTGGCTGCTCATGGCGCTCTGACGGCTCTGGCTGCTCATGGCTCGCTGGCGGCTCTGGCAGATCCTGTCTGGTTGGCGGCTCTGGCAGATCCTGTCTGGTTGGCGGCTCTGGCAGATCCTGTCTGGTTGGCGGCTCTGGCAGATCCTGTCTGGTTGGCGGCTCTGGCAGATCCTGTCTGGTTGGCGGCTCTGGCAGATCCTGTCTGGTTGGCGGCTCTGGCAGATCCTGTCTGGCTGACGGCTCTAGCGGCTCCTGTCTGGCTGATGGCTCTAGCGGCTCCTATCTGGCTGACGGCTCTGTAGGCTCATGGCAGACGGGCGGCTTTGCAGGCTCATGGCAGACGGGCGGCTTTGCAGGCTCCTGGCAGACGGATGGCTCAGACGGCGCTGGGGAGACGGATGGCTCAGATGGCGCTGGGGAGACGGATGGCTCAGATGGCGCTGGGGAGACGGATGGCTCAGATGGCGCTGGGGAGACGGATGGCTCAGATGGCGCTGGGGAGACGGATGGCTCAGATGGCGCTGGTGAGACGGATGGCTCAGATGGCGCTGGGGAGACGGATGGCTCAGATGGCGCTGGGGAGACGGATGGCTCTGGCCGGATATGGCGCACTGTAGACCTGGTGCGTGATGCCGGAACTGGAGGCACCGTGCTAATGACAAGCACCTTCCTACTAGTGCGGGGAGCAGGGACAGGGCACACTGTATTCTCAAAGCCTACTCTATCCCTGATGCGTGGTACCGGCACTGGTGACACCGGGCTGAGGACAAGCACATCAGGATTAGTAGGGGGAGAAGATACAGTGGGTTCAGGGCTCTGGAGACGCACAGGTAGCTTAGTACGTGGGGCCGGAACTGGAGGCACCGGGCTAGATACACGCACTACAGGGAGAGTGCGTGGAGGAGGAACAGGGCTCAGGATACGCACTGGTAGCCTAGTGCGTAGTGTAGACACTGTAGGTACTAGGCTGGGGCGGGGAGGTGGTGCCGGAAATACCGGACCGTGGAGGCGTACTGGCACTCTTGAGCATTGAGCTTGCCCAACCTTACCTGGTTGAATACTCCCGGTTGCCCGACCAGTGCGGGGAGGTGGAATAACCCGCACCGGGCTATGTAGGCGAACCGGGGAAACCATGCGTAAGGCAGGTGCCATGTATGCCGGCCCGAGGAGACGCACTGGAGACCAGACGCGTTGAGCCGGCCTCATGACACCTGGCTCAATACCCAATCTAGCCCTACCAGTGCGGGGAGGTGGAATAACCCGCACTGGGCTATGCACTCGTACAGGAGACACCGTGCGCTCTACTGCGTAACACGGCGCCTGCCCGTACTCCCGCTCTCCACGGTAAGCCTGGGAAGTGGGCGCAGGTCTCCTACCTGCCCTTGGCCCACTATCTCCTAGCCCCCCCCCAAGAAATTTTTGGGAATTACTTACGGGCTTTTTCGGCTTCCGTGCCAGACGCGTTCCCTCATAGCTCCGGTTCCTCTCCTCGGTAGCCTCTGCTCTCCTCAGTGCCTCCACCTGTTCCCATGGCTTTTCGGGCTTCCAGCCACGTCTCCTTGCTGCCTCCTCAAACCACCGCTCCTGGGCTTTAGCTGCCTCCCTCTCTTCCTGGGAACGGCGATTTTCTCCTGCCTTAGCCCAGGGACCTTCTCCATTCATTATCTGCTCCCATGTCCAGAAATCCTTGTTTTTCTCCTGTCCCTTACTCCGTTTATTTTTCCCTTGCCGCTTGGTCTTAGCGTGTTGGTGGGTGATTCTGTAACGGGCGACGCTCTCCTCATCCTCGGATGAGGTGAGGAGAGAAGGATCCTCAGACCAAAACGCAGGCTCAGGGAAATAAGCCATCTTTATTATAAATACGACGATGGCAACACGAAAACACAAACACTTTCAAATTTACAAAATAACAAAACGACGTATACGAAACCTGAACATAAACTTACATAACTAATACGTAACACTTACGGACAGGAAACATACTACATCGAAACGAAACGAACAACCGAAACAATCCCGTATGGTGTAAGACATAACACAGACACAGGAGACAATCACCCACCACGAACACTGTGACAACGCCTACCTAAATATGACTCTTAATTAGAGGAACGCCAAACACCTGCCTCTAATTAAGAGCCATACCAGGCAACCCAAAACCAACACAGAAACAGAAAACATAGAATGCCCACCCAACCTCACGTCCTGACCAACTAACACACAAAAACTAACATAAATAGGTCAGGAACGTGACACACGGGGCGTGGCTACTTACTGTGTAAAGTTTATAGGAGATAGATTATCTTATGGTTCCTAAAATCACATTCTTATCTTAACAAAAATAATTTCATAATTTTACAAATTTCATATACAATGTTAAGGATGGAAACTTGACAGATAAAGGGGATATACTTTCCAAGTTACAGTATTTCCTTTATAAGCTTTTTAATGACATCACAAAATAAAAACCAATATGACATTAGTTTTCTATAGATCATCTACGACCATTCCCCACATTCTTATGATAGCAGTATTGTTCCAGTATTCACTTTTTGAACATGTTAGAGTTTCAGTGGGAAAAGGCTGTTAACAAAGACATTCCTTTGGTTCATACTGGAGGCGAAAAGAGAATCCACTTCTCCTGTAATTTACAACAGGGCTTGAACTGTCAACCCCCCAGCAGCTCCCTCCTCCCCTCTTCTGTGAGTGAGAGGAGGTCTGATTACTGTCATCCATTGCCAAGCTGATCTGACCCATTGGATCCTCAAAGGACAGACATGACACAGGTGCACCAGTTTGTGTCAAGAACTGCAATGCTGCTGGGTTTTCACGCTCAACAGTTTCCAGTGTGTACCAAGAATGGTCCACCACCCAAAGGACATCCAGCCAACTTGACACAACTGTGGAAAGCACTGGAGTCAACATGGGCCAGCATCCCTGTGGAACGCTTTCGACACGGTGTAGAGTTCATGCCCTGATGAATTTAAGCTGTTCTGAGGGAAAAAGGGGGTGCAACTCAGTATTCGGAAGGTGTTCCTAATGTTTTGTACACTCAGTGTATATTAATCATTGAGTCATACACAATATATTACATAACTTGTGCAGAGGGGGAGGAGGATAGGTTGATTGAGCAGGTTGCTTACGGCAACCAGTTACTGTTGGTGGTGAAAAACTGCATGATCCTATGCCAGATAACGAGTGGCCTACAGGGCAAACAGAGCTGTAAGAATACTAACTGCACACAGCTACTGCTGTTAGCATTCTAACATGACAGCATCTCCTTCACATAATTATGGTGGAATGGATATTGATGTTGATGTTAAGATTTGTGTAAGATAATCGTATACATTTGTTCATTTCCATTTCATTCTTGTCAAGTAGTCATCAAAAACTAAAGAAAGGTTCACTTGCCAGTGGGGAAACACATAAGCCATATGCCCATCCTTAGAATACTGTCACGACTTCTGCCGAAGTCGAAGCCTCTCCTTGTTCGGGCGGTGCTCGGAGGTCGACGTCACCGGTCTTCTAGCCATCATTGATCCATTTTTCATTTTCCATTGGTTTTGTCTTGTCTTCCTACACACCTGGTTTCAATCCCATTCATTACCTGTTGTGTATTTAACCCTATGTTTCCCCTCATGTCTTTGTCAGAGATTGTTTTATGTTCAGCTTTCGTGTTTTGTATTTGGTGCGTGACGGGTACCCACTTTTGTTTCATTGTATTTTTATGGTTATGTGTTTTAAGTCATTAAACTACTCCATTCCACCAAGTTTAGATTATCTTGCGTCTGACTTCCCTGCCACCTATACATACGACTGTGACAAATACAAATGCTTCCATTTGCAATGAAGTGCTTCGTTTATTTTCAATGGTTCATTAGATCCCAGCGGTTCCAGTAGGTGTAGATAAAATGGTCAGATGTGAAATGAGAGAGGGTATGACAACGTTATTGGATCATTAACCAAGTCTTCATTGGAAAGACATGATTGCAGAGTTTTTGGTGTGATATCGGTGTCAGCGTTTAGTACAGATAGTATTTGGATGGATGGACATCCCTGTGAGCCAACCTGGACTCGGTTACACTGTGGCTTCAGAAAGTATTCACACCCATTGACTTTTTCCAAATTGTTTTGGTACATTTTGAATTTTAAATAGATTAAATTGAGATTGTGTGTCACTGGCCTACATACAATACCACATAATGTCAAAGTGGATGTTTTTCAATGTTTTTCACAAATTCATTACAAATGAAAAGTTGAAATATCTTGGGTCAATAAGCCTTCAACCCCTTTGTTAAGGCAAGCCTAAATAAGTTGCATAGACTCACTCTGTGTGCAATAATAGTGTTTAACATGATTTTTGTATGACTACCTCATCTCTGTACCCCACACATACAATTACCCTCAGTCGAGCAGTGAATTTCAAACACAGATTCAACCACAAAGACCAGGGAGGTTTTCAAATGCCTCGCATAGAAGGTGACCTATTGTCAGATGGGTAAAAAAACAGACATTGAATACCCCTTTGAACATGGTGAAGTCATTAATTTAACTTTGGATGGTGTAATAATACACCTAGTCACTACAAAGATACAGGCGTCCTACCTCAGTTGCCAGAGAGGAAGGAAACCTCTCAGGGATTTCACCATGAGGCCAATGGTGACTTTAAAACTGATATAGTTTAATGGTTGTGATAGGAGAAAACTGAGGATGGATCAACAACAATGTAGTTACACCACAATAATAACCTAAATGACAGAGTCAGAAGAAGGAAGCATGTACGTAATAAAACATTTCAAAACATGCTTCCTGTTTGCTACAACGCACTAAAGTGCGGCAGGAAGCCTAGTGGTTAGAGCGTTGGACTAATAACCGAAAGGTTGCAAGATCCCCGAGCTGACAAGGTAAAAATCTGTCTTTCTGCCCCTGAACAAGGCAGTATTGTTCCTAGGCCGTCATTGAAAATAAGAATTTGTTCTTAACTGACCTGCCTAGTTAAATAAATGTTAAAAAAAGTAAAACTGCATCAAATTTGGCTAGGCGATTAACTTTTTGTCCTGAATACAAAGTGTTGTGTTTGGGGCAAATCCAACACAGCACATTACTGAGTACCACTCTCTATAATTCAAGCATAGTGGTGGCTGCATCATGTTATGTGTATGCCTGTAATCGTTAAGGACAGGTGTTTTTCAGGATGAAAAAAAGAAACGGAATGGAGCTAAGCACAGGCAAAACCATAGAGTAAAACCTGGTTGAGTCTTCTTTATACCAGACACTGAGAGATGAATTCACCTTTCAAGAGGACAATAACCTAAAACACAAGGCCAAATCTACACTAGTTGCTTACCAAGAAGATAGTGAATGTTTCTGAGTGGCCGAGTTACAGTTTTGACATATCTGCTTGGCAAGACCTGAAAATGGTTGTCTACCAATGATCAACAACAAGATGACGCCAACAGACATGGCAGCTCTGCTTCTAGCTTCTAAGAAACGTTGAAGTATTTTGTTTCTTTGTGTGTTATTTCTTACATTAGGATCTTCTGTCACATTATTAGCCCAGAACGTTTTTTGTGTTATTACATACAGCCGGAAATAACTTTTGGATATCAGAGCGGCGGTAACTCACCAGCATTACGACCAGGAATATGACTTTCCTGAATTGGATCCTTTGTTCGTACCTCCCAGGGCAATTTAACTTATCACAGAGGCTGCTCCAAGATGCTGCCGGGGGAGAAGAGGTATTCGGAGAGGCGTGCACACTCAGTAGGCGTGCACACCATCCACCGCTTCCAAGTATATTACTCGCTAATGTTCAGTCTCTGGACAATAAAGTAGATGAGCTCAGAGCGAGGATCTCGTTCCAGAGTGACATCAGGGACTGTAACATACTCTGTTTCACGGAATCATGGCTCTCTCCGGATATACTGTCCCCGTCCATACAACCAGCTGGGTTCTCAGTACGTCGCGCAGACAGGAATGAAGAACTCTCCGGGAAGAAGAAAGGCGTTGTGTATGTTTCATGATTAACCACTCATGGTTTGATTGTGATAACGTACAGAAACTCAAGGCCTTTTGTTCACCCGACCTAGAATACCTCACAATCAAATGCCGAACGTTAATACCTCCCAAGAGAATGCTCTTCGGTTATAGTCACAGCCATGTATATTCCCCCTCAAGCTGATGCCACGGCGGCCCTCAAAGACCTTCACTGGACTTTATGCAAATTGGAAACCACATATCCTGAGGCCGCATTTATTGAAGCTAGAGATTTTAACAAAGCAAATTTTAGGAAAACGCATTTAACTATGTCAAGGTGAATATGGTTGAATAAAAAAAGTAAGGTTATTCCCTCCGTAAGGCAATCAAACAGGCAAAATGTCAGTACAGAGTGTCACGTTCGTTTAGAGATGGATTGGACCAAGGTGCAGCGTGGTAGGCGTACATCTTACTTTATTAAAAATGAACACCGAAAAAACCAACAAATACAAACGAAACGTAAAGTTCTGGGCTCCTCACAGGCAGCTACACAAAAACAAGATCCCACAAACTAAAAGTGGAAAAAAGGCTGCCTAAGTATGATCCCCAATCAGAGACAACGATAGACAGCTGCCTCTGATTGGGAACCATACCTGGCCAACAAAGAAATAGAAAAACTTGAATGCCCACCCAAATCACACCACGACCTAACCAAATAGAGAAATAAAAAGGCTCTCTAAGGTCAGGGTGTGACACAGAGACATTGGGGCGGCGCAAATTTGGCCCAGCGTCGTCCGGGTTAGGGAGGGTTTGGCCGGCAGGGATATGCTTGTCTCATCGCGCACTAGCGACCCCTGTGGCGGCCGTGCGCAGTGCACGCTGACCAGGTCGCCAGGTGTACGGTGTTTCCTCCGACACATTGGTGCGGCTGGCTTCCGGGTTGGATGTGCATTGTGTCAAGAAGCAGTGCGGCTTGTTTGGGTTGTGTTTCGGAGGATGCATGGCTCTCGACCTTCGCCTCTCCCGAGTTCGTACAGGAGTTGCAGCGATGAGATAAGACTGTAACTACTACCAATTGGATACCACGAAATTGGGGAGAAAAAAGGGGTAAAATTTAAAAGAATTATACAGTGGGGAGAACAAGTATTTGATACACTGCCGATTTTGCAGGTTTTCCTACTTACAAAGCATGTAGAGGTCTGTAATTTTTATCATAGGTACACTTCAACTGTGAGAGACGGAATCTAAAACAAAAATCCAGAAAATCACATTGTATGATTTTTAAGTAATTCATTTGCATTTTATTGCATGACATAAGTATTTGATCACCTACCAACCAGTAAGAATTCCGGCTCTCACAGACCTGTTAGTTTTTCTTTAAGAAGCCCTCCTGTTCTCCACTCATTACCTGTATTAACTGCACCTGTTTGAACTCGTTACCTGTATAAAAGACACCTGTCCACACACTCAATCAAACAGACTCCAACCTCTCCACAATGGCCAAGACCAGAGAGCTGTGTAAGGACATCAGGGATAAAATTGTAGACCTGCACAAGGCTGGGATGGGCTACAGGACAATAGGCAAGCAGCTTGGTGAGAAGGCAACAACTGTTGGCGCAATTATTAGAAAATAGAAGAAAATAGAAGAAGTTCAAGATGATGGTCAATCACCCTCGGTCTGGGGCTCCATGCAAGATCTCACCTCGTGGGGCATCAATGATCATGAGGAAGGTGAGGGATCAGCCCAGAACTACACGGCAGGACCTGGTCAATGACCTGAAGAGAGCTGGGACCACAGTCTCAAAGAAAACCATTAGTAACACACTACGCCGTCATGGATTAAAATCCTGCAGCGCACACAAGGTCCCCCTGCTCAAGCAGGCGCATGTCCAGGCCCGTCTGAAGTTTGCCAATGACCATCTGGATGATCCAGAGGAGGAATGGGAGAAGGTCATGTGGTCTGATGATTCAAAAATAGAGCTTTTTGGTCTAAACTCCACTCGCCGTGTTTGGAGGAAGAAGAAGGATGAGTACAACCCCAAGAACACCATCCCAACCGTGAAGCATGGAGGTGGAAACATCATTCTTTGGGGATGCTTTTCTGCAAAGGGGACAGGACGACTGCACCGTATTGAGGGGAGGATGGATGGGGCCATGTATTGCGAGATCTTAGCCAACAACCTCCTTCCCTCAGTAAGAGCATTGATGATGGGTCGTGGCTGGGTCTTCCAGCATGACAACGACCCGAAACACACAGCCAGGGCAACTAAGGAGTGGCTCCGTAAGAAGTATCTCAAGGTCCTGGAGTGGCCTAGCCAGTCTCCAGACCTGAACCCAATAGAAAATCTTTGGAGGGAGCTGAAAGTCCGTATTGCCCAGCGACAGCCCCGAAACCTGAAGGATCTGGAGAAGGTCTGTATGAAGGAGTGGGCCAAAATCCCTGCTGCAGTGTGTGCAAACCTGGTCAAGAACTACAGGAAACGTATGATCTCTGTAATTGCAAACAAAGGATTCTGTACCAAATATTAAGTTCTGCTTTTCTGATGTATCAAATACTTATGTCATGCAATAAAATGCGAATTAATTACTTAAAAATCATACAATGTGATTTTCGGGATTTTTGTTTTAGATTCCGTCTCTCACAGTTGAAGTGTACCTATGATAAAAATTACAGACCTCTACATGCTTTGTAAGTAGGAAAATCGGCAAAATCGGCAGTGTATCAAATACTTGTTCTCCCCACTGTATATAAAAAAAGCTTCGGTCCCTGGGTCTGAACCCCGCCCTTTGCAAATGTGTCCTGGACTTCCTGACGGGCCGCCCCCAGGTGATGAAGGTAGGAAACAACACCTCCACTTCGCTGATCCTCAACACAGGGGCCCCACAAGCTTGCATGGTCAGCCCCCTCACGTACTCCCTGTTAACTGAATGGCCACGCACGCCTCCAACTCAATCATCAAGTTTGCAGATGACAGAAGAGTAGTAGGCTGGATTACCAACAATGACGAGGCAGCCTACAGGGTGGAGGTGAGGGCCCTGGCGGAGTGGCGCCAGGAAAACAGCCTCTCCCTCAACATCAACAAAACGAAGGAGCTGATCGTGGACTTCAGGACACAGCAGAGGGAGCACGCCACTATCTACATCAATTGGACTGCAGTGGAGAAGTTGAAATCTTCAAGTTCCTCGGCGTACACATCACTGACAATCTGAAATGGTCCACCCACACAGACAGTGTGGTGAAGAAGGCGCAACAGCGTCTCTTCAACCTCAGGAGGCTGAAGAAATTTGGCTTGGCCCCTAAGACCCTCACAAACTTTTACAGATGCACAATTGAGAGCATCCTGTCGGGCTGTATCAACACCTGGTACAGCAACTGAACTGCTGGCAACCACAGGGCTCTCCAGAGGGTGGTGCGGTCTGCTCAACGCATCACCAGGGGCACACTGCCTGCCCTCCAGGCAGCACCCGATGTCACAGGAAGGCCAAAAAGATCATCAAGGACATCAACCACCTGAGCCACGGCCTGTTCACCCCGCTATCATCCAGAAGTTGAGGTCAGTACAGGTGCATCCAAGCTGGGACCGAGAGACTGAAAAATAGCTTCTATCTAAAGGCCATCAGACTGTTAAATAGCCATCACTAGCAGGCTACCACCTGGTTGCTCAACCCTGCACCTCAGAGCCTGCTGCATTATATACATAGACATGGAATTACTGGTCACTTTAATAATGTTTACATATTGATTTACTAATTTCATATTTATATACTGGATTCTATTCTACTGTATTTTAGTAAATGCCACTCCGACATTGCTCGTCGTAATATATACAGCACTAGTCAAACTTTGGACACACCTTCTCATTCAAGGGTTTTTCTTTATTTTTACTATTTTCTACATGATAGAATAATAGTGAAGACATCAAAACTGTGAAATAAGACATATGGAATCATGTAATAACCAAAAAGTGTTAAACAAATCAAAATATATTTTAGATTTTAGATTCTTTGCCTTGATGACAGCTTTGCACACTCTTGCCATTCTGTCAACCAGCTCCATGAGATGGTCACCTGGAATGCATTTCAATTAACAGGTGTGCCTTGTTAAAAGTTCATTTCTTTCCTAGTTATGTTGTGACAAGGTAGGGGTGGTATACAGAAGATAGCCCTATTTGGTAAAAGACCAAGTCCATATTATGGCAAGAACAGCTCGAATAAGCAAAGAGAAATGACAGTTAATCATTACATTAAGACATGAAGGTCAGTCAATGTGGAAAATGTCAATAACTTTGAAAGTTTCTTCAAGGTCAGTCGCAAAAACCATCAAGTGCTATGATAAAACTGGCTCTCATGAGGACCTCCACAGGAAAGGAAGACCCAGAGTTACCTCTGCTGCAGAGGATAAGTTCATTAGAGTTAACTGCACCTCAGATTGCAGACAAGAAAATGTGTGAATCCGGCCTTCGTGGTTGAATTGCTGCAAAGAAACCATTGCTTAGGACACCAATAATAAGAAAAGACTTGCTTGGGCCAAGAAACACAAGCAATGGACATTAGACCGGTGGAACCTGTCCTTTGGTCTGATGAGTCCAAATGTGAGATTTTTGGTTCCAATCTTGTCTTTTTGAGACGCAGAGTAGGGGAACGGATGATCTCCGCATGTGTGGTTTCCACCGTGAAGCATGGAGGAGGAGGTGTGATGGTGTGGAGGTGCTTTGCTGGTCACACTGTCTGTGATTTATTTAGAATTCAAGGCCCACTTAACCAGCATGGTTACCACGCCATTCTGCAGCGGTCAGCCATTCCATCTGGTTGCGCTTAGTGGGACTATCATTTGTTTTTCAACAGGACAATGACCCAACACACCTCCAGGCTGTGTAAGGGCTATTTGACCAAGGAGAGTGATGGAGTGCTGCATCAAATGACCTGGCATCCACAATCACCCAACCTCAACCCAATTGAGATGGTTTGGGATGAGTTGGACCGCAGAGTGAAGGAAAAGCAGTCAACAAGTGCTCAGCATATGTGGGAACTCCTTCAAGATTGTTGGAAAAGCATTCCAGGTGAAGCTGGTTGAGAGAATGCTAAGAGTGTGCAAAGCTGTCATCAAACCTTTGACTGGTACTGTATATATTTCTTAATTCCATTCTTTTACTTTTAGATTTGTGTGTATTGTGGTGAATTGTTAGATACTACTGCATTATTGGAGCTAGGAACACATTTCGCTACACCCGCAATAACATCTGCTAAATATGTGTATGTGACCAATAACATTTGATTTGATTTGATGTTGCACAATCCAGGTGTGGAAAGCTGAGACTTACCCAGAAAGACATAGCTGTAATCATTTCTCCTGTTTTTCATAAAGTGTGGATGTCAACATCTATTTCCTTTGATATTTTACGAATTCCAATTCGTATAATAAGTTTAGAACTTGCTATTTGAATGATATGTTACGAATTACAATCTGTTGTTGCTAACGTTGGCTAGGTTATCTAGGTGGCTAACGCTAGCTAGGTTAGAGTTTAGGGTTAGGTCAAGGGGTTAAGTTTAGGGCTATGGTTAGCAGGTAAGAGGTTAATGTTAGAGTTAGCTAACATGCTAAGTTGTTAAAAAGTAGTAGCAAAGTTGCTAATTATCTAAAATGCTAAAGTTGTTTGTGATGTGATTCGAACGTGCAACCATTAGGTTGCTAGAAAATAGCGTTATACGCCTACATATCCTGACCAACCTCCACCCTATCGTTTCTGTCTTAAGTAACCCTCTGTCTTTAGTAACCACACCAAACGTAACATATCATACTAACTGGAGGGCTACAAATGTACATTTACTATGTTACATCTATTCTGAGCGACCAGGCTGTGTGAGCAATCTCTTTGGGATCAGACAGAGCAAAGACACCAAAGCATTACAGCCACTTTTAAAGGCATTTATTGATGAAATACACACTTACGTTTTTGACAAAAAACATCCTTAATATTGTGTGTAAGAAATTCCAGCCCAGTTCTCTACCAAAAACTCCTTTAATGTGGCAATGGAAATAAATAATCATAATACAAAAAAGAGAACAAGGAAAAGGACACCTGAATAAGTGCCTGTGTTTAACCCAGAACTTTTTTTTCTGAGGAAATTTGTGTAAGAGATATAAAAAAAACAACAAGAGCAACAAGACCAAAATAAAATCCAGCCATTTCATACCCGGGTGCATTAGTGTGATCTGAGATTCCTGGTCACCCTCAAGACCAGGAAGGCATTTTTGTGACCTGAGGAATTGACTGGAAAGCCCCCAAAAATACGTTAAATTGAATTTTTACGCTGAAACCTGGAACCATCTGAGAAAAGGATATTGCACATTTTCCTTGCAAATACAATTAACCACATTGTCAGTTGTACATTTGTTTTAATTTTGCCAGACCTTGACCCAAAGAGGAACACAGCTTGTGCTGGTGGTACACAGAGATCATTGAACAGACGCGATCACGTATAATACAAAAGAGGGAGCACAGTTATAAATTCATAATTTAGGCCGTAAAATCGTTTCAAACAAAACAAAAATAAAAAATAATGAACACAGGGAAGGATATCAAATCTCTGTATGTTTTTCAAAAACAAAAAGCTACTGCAGGAGTCATACAGTATAAATAAATAATAATAATACAAAATTCGGACAGATTATATCGATGACCAGTGCCACTGTGAAGGTTGGTTACTGTGGACTTATTTCCCTTCGTTTTGAAGGAAAATATGACTGTAACATTTATCAGGCTAATTAACTCACTATGACATCAAGATCTCTTTCCTCATTCCCAGAGTCAGGTCCAAGTTGCAGATGATAGTTTAACACCTTTGAAATAGAGAATTGAAATGGAAATATCATGTTGAAATGAAAGGCAATTCCAGACAGATGCCCCTCAATCGGAACCACCTGTGGGATTGTGATTCACTGCATGGCACCGTCAAGAGCCAAGCTGCCTTTCTGAGTGGGTGCAGTGGTGCAGTGCTGCCCTGGCCAGACAATCCGTATTTTTGGAGTGTGTTTCATCCAGACTAGCCGCCTGAGTGACCCCGGTCAGACGTAGCGGTCGCCTGGGTGATTACAGAGCTTTACAGGAGAGCTCAGGGGGCCAGAATGAAAAAGAGCCATCACACTCTCAGAGTGGAGACTGTTATTACAGGAACATAAACACTGGGCCATTTTGAGACCACCTGGAATACTTTGGTGTCTATCCAGGGTATCCATTCAAAAATGACTGCCGCTGTTTCACGAAACTATTATTAAGACTTAATTGCTCTTAAAAAAAACTAGGTTAAAAGCCTCCACAGGTACCATGGCTTATTCTGGTCTTCATAAGTAGCATTATGACATCTAAATTAGCTGGTAGTCAAGTTCAGGCATTCAGACTATCAATTACGTACAGCTCGCCCCAACCGCGGTGTGGATAATTCGGAGATAACAAGAGGATAAGAGTCTAGAAAATGAGAAAAGACAAGTTTATGAGTTGAGGCCTTGACATGTCATGGTCTCCACACTGGCAACGGTTCAGTCTGGGTACGAACCACGGTCTGCAGTGAGCAGAATAGGGAAGCATGTAAGCTTCTTAGCCTAGCTGTCAAGTGTAGCGACACTGATGTCTCAACGTAGGGCTGATAAAAGTGTGAAGACCGATCCAATCCAGTGCTCTGGAGGTGGAACCTGCCCCCACGTTACTCCACACACCTCCCAGGCATACTATCAATGACTCCTGGGGTCGGATTTAACTTTGGAAACATTCTAACAACAATACCTGTGCCGGCACTATGCACCTGGCGAATGTCTAACTGCTAGAAGTCGTGAAAGGGTAGTGATAAAGAAGAGCTTTCTGTTCCAATTCCATAGAGCAGAAAGGACAACTACAGCTACAACAGGGATCCCCAAGCATTTCACTGAGGTTACTGTGAGTCGCATGAAAATAACTCCAAATAAATACTCTTTCTCTCTGAAGAAGAATCATTCAGGTATATAGCTGCACCAGCTTCTCCGCTTTTTGTGTGTTTTCAATAACAGCAACTTCTTCACGGTCCAAAACTTTATTTACCATTCTCTCTGTTCCGTTTTTTCCAGAGCAAGCCCGGACCACGGGGAAAAGCAAACAAACAAATCAACAAGAAAAAAACAGCACCTTTTTCATCTGCACTGAGAGAAAGTGAGACAGTTAGGACAAGACAACACACCCCTGGCTAGCGAGTGACTGAACTACTACAGGCCGCGGGATCCACAGCACTCATTTTACCTCTCTGAAGCTGATTTGCACCAGATTGAGTTCGAGTTAGAGAAAAGATGTTAGCACCGTACTCAGCTCCAAGAAGAGAGAAAAGAAGAGAAGGCACCAGCCTTCACAGCGGCAAAGCCCACAAAAACAAAGCCCCTCCCCCCATTATGTCCCAGAGATCACATCACAGGGTTACTGAACAGCACTCGCATACATACAAAACAAGTAGAGAAAAGAACATCTGAATCATATAAAAAACTAAAAAACATGTAACGTGGCTTTGTTCCAATTACACCAGTTCTTAAGAAGACATAGGTACTGCTGGGAAATAGTTACCTCATTGTTTTCTCTCATAGCATTCTTGCGATAAGTAATGAGTACATGGCTATGATGCTGTTCAAACAAAGCTGATGTAAATATATGGGGCCTGTAACACAAAATGAATATGCCATTCACGCAGGAGACAAGCGGTCAATATTGACAAATATGCTTGCACATCTTTCAGCTCTTGGATGGGTAAGCTAAGGTCAAAGGCAGAAGGTACTGATAAAAACAACACGAAATGAGCCAGACAGACTTTACACATATTGTGTTGCCATATGCATACAAACAAAAAAAATCACACTGTAAGACATCTCAACAAATATGGTCGAAGTATGGAAATTCTTTTTTTAAAGTATTTATATCAATAGCATTTATGCATTTACTGATGGGATGACCGTTAACCAAATGAAAATGAGTTTTGGTTAAGCTGGTTTGGTAGAGACATGTATGAAAGTATTTTTTAAATATAATATGCACCTATAAGACCTTATTTGGACTGTGTGTGAACAAGATCGACAACTTTCCTTGCATAAATACAAGGAGGGGAATCAACAATTATTGACAGTAATATTGACAGCGCAGTGAGGTAATGCTATGTGAGGTCTGAAATGTTAATTTATGGTCCAGTTCAAGGAAAGGATATTTCAGTTGCACTGAAGAAAAAGGTGGCCATGACTATAAATTAAGACTGTTCTGTCCTTCCGTGCCTTGGTTCCTGTAATACACAGTTGAGCCATTAATCTCTGAAGTACTTTCTCCCCAAACTCTCATTAGACACGCTCAAATAAGCACCAAAATTAGAGCCACCTCAAAAAGGTACAAAAGTAATCGATTTTGATACTATCATATCAAAAAAGGCATTTATTTCATATGCTCAAAATAGTATTCATCTTTCACATCTGAGTGTGCTTATTTCACATCATGAAAAAACTTCAAGCTCTTGTCAATTTAATAACGTCTCAAATTGAACTGTTTCATATTTGACTATCTGTTCCAAACAGCTTTTTATCTCAGGTCCCATACTGCTGTGAAATAGATGAAATCTCATTGACTTTCATATATATAGCTGACCACACGGAAATACAAGAGCAAGTCAAGGGGGTTTTCAAGACTTTGGCACTAAAGGTAGCGATGACATAGGGATAGAAGAAGTGGTGCGATGCTGCACTGTACCTAAAGGTAACACAGAGGAATACATTCTACTAAGGACTGGGATGCTAATGCTATCAGCTGCTGGGTGCTCAGCCATCTCATATGCATGTGGCTGCATGTGTGGCTCATCTCTCGAAACAGTATGCAGGGCTAGGGAGCTGTGAAGAGCGGTCGAATAAACACGAGGACGGATTTATTGTGGTATGAATACCTAAAGAGAATAAATCAATACAAGTGCCTCCTGTCGATAGCAAGAGTAACAGTAGCTGCATAATATTATCTTGCAGGCTTTTTGGACACAGATGTTTCGAACAATACTCCCCAAGTTCTTGCTTGATTATACTGTTTGACGAAACCAGGTTGATTTAATGGTAAATCGTATTTGATGGCAATGCAATTGAGATGTAGTAATCACTGGAATAGTTTAGAAGCTGGCTGCTTTCATAGACTGTCTCAAATTCCTATCTTGTGCATGTAGCAATGCGAAGTCATTTCAGAGTATTTTCTTTTTTACACGGCAGAAGATTTGATATATTTGTTTTGTTTCTCTCTCAGACAACTAAAAGATGCCTTTCTATATACTGATAAGGAGTCTGCTCTACATTAAAAACCCAATAGTACATATACAAGTAGCCCAACAATATACAGTGCATTTGGAAAGTATTCAGACCCCTTGACTTTTCCACATTTTGTTATGTTACAACCTTATTCTAAAATGGATTAAATCATTTTTTCCCCCTCATCGATCTACACACAATACAACGCTGTGTACTACTCCATTCACAGAACAGAGAAAACATGCTCTAACCAGAATAGAAAGAGGAGTGGGAGGCCCCGGTGCACAACTGAGCAAGAGGACAAGTACATTAGAGTGCTCAGCATTTAACACCATAGTACCCTCCAAACTCGTCATCAAGCTCGAGACCCTGGGTCTCGACCCCGCCCTGTGCAACTGGGTCCTGGACTTCCTGACGGGCCGCCCCCAGGTGGTGAGGGTAGGTAACAACATCTCCACCCCGCTGATCCTCAACACTGGGGCCCCACAAGGGTGCGTTCTGAGCCCTCTCCTGTACTCCCTGTTCACCCACGACTGCGTGGCCATGCACGCCTCCAACTCAATTATCAAGTTTGCGGATGACACTACAGTGGTAGGCTTGATTACCAACAACGACGAGACGGCCTACAGGGAGGAGGTGAGGGCCCTCGGAGTGTGGTGTCAGGAAAATAACCTCACACTCAACGTCAACAAAACAAAGGAGATGATTGTGGACTTCAGGAAACAGCAGAGGGAGCACCCCCCTATCCACATCGACGGGTCAGTAGTGGAGAAGGTGGAAAGTTTTAAGTTCCTCGGTGTACACATCACGGACAAACTGAATTGGTCCACCCACACAGACAGCGTTGTGAAGAAGGCGCAGCAGCGCCTCTTCAACCTCAGGAGGCTGAAGAAATTCGGCTTGTCACCAAAAGCACTCACAAACTTCTACAGATGCACAATCGAGAGCATCCTGTCGGGCTGTATCACCGCCTGGTACGGCAACTGCTCCGCCCACAACCGTAAGGCTCTCCAGAGGGTAGTGAGGTCTGCAGAACGCACCACCGGGGGCAAACTACCTGCCCTCCAGGACACCTACACCACCCGATGTCATAGGAAGGCCATAAAGATCATCAAGGACAACAACCACCCAAGCCACTGCCTGTTCACCCCGCTTTCATCCAGAAGGCGAGGTCAGTACAGGTGCATCAAAGCCGGGACCGAGAGACTGAAAAACAGCTTCTATCTCAAGGCCATCAGACTGTTAAACAGCCACCACTAACATTTAGCGGCCGCTGCCAACATACTGACTCAACTCCAGCCACTTTAAAAATGGGAATTGATGGAAATTATGTAAAAATGTACCACTAGCCACTTTAAACAATGCCACTTAATATAATGTTTACATACCCTACATTACCCATCTCATATGTATATACTGTACTCTATATCATCTACTGCATCTTGCCATCTTTATGTAATACATGTACCACTAGCCACTTTAAACTATGCCACTTTATGTTTACATACCCTACAGTACTCATCTCATATGTATATACCGTACTCTATACCATCTACTGCATCTTGCCATGCCGTTCTGTACCACCACTCATTCATATATCTTTATGTACATATTCTTTATCCCTTTACACTTGTGTGTGTGTATAAGGTAGTAGTTGTGGAATTGTTAGGTTAGATTACTTGTTGGTTATTACTGCATTGTCGGAACTAGAAGCACAAGCATTTCGCTACACTCGCATTAACATCTGCTAACCATGTGTATGTGACTAATAAAATTTGATTTGATTTGATTTGATGCTCCAGATACTCAACTAGTCTAAAGAAGGACAGTTTTATTGCTTCTTTAATCAGAACGACAGTTTTCAGCTGTGCTAACATAATTGCAAAAGGGTTTTCGAATGATCAATTAGCCTTTTAAAATGATAAACTTGGATTAGCTAACACAACGTGCCATTGGAACACAGGAGTGATGGTTGCTGTTTCCGGCTACAATAGTCATTTACAACATTAACAATGTGTACACTGTATTTCTGATCAAGTTGATGTTATTTTAATGGGCAAAAAAATTAGCTTTTCTTTCAAAAACAAGGACATTTCTAAGTGACCCCAAACTTTTGAACGTTAGTGTAAGTATTCACACCATTTACTCAGTACTCTGTTGAAGCACCTTTGCAAGTGATTACAGCCTTGAGTTTTCTTGGTATGACGCTACAAGCTTGAAACACCTGTATTTGGGGAGTTTCTCCCATTCTTCTCTGCAGATCCTCCCAAGCTCTGCCAGGTTGGATGTGGAGTGTTGCTGCACAGCTATTTTCAGTTCTCTCCAGAGATGTTTGATCAGGTTCAAGTCCAGGCTCTGGCTGGGCCACTAAAGGACATTCAGAGATTTGTCTCGAAGCCACTCCTGCGTTGTCTTAGGGTCGTTGTCCTGTTAGAAGGTGAACCTTCGCCCCAGTCTGAGGTCCTGAGCGCTCAAGAGCAGGTTTTCATCAAGGATCTCTCTGTACTTTACTCCGTTCATCTTTCCCTCGATCCTGACTAGTCTCCCAGTCCCTGCTGCTGAAAAACATCCCCACAGCATTATGATGCCACCACCATGCTTCACTGTAGGGATGGTGTCAGACTTTCTCCAGCTGCGATGCTAGGCATTCAGACCAAAGAGTTAAATCTGACATGTCCCTTTTACTGAGGAGTGGCTTCCATCTGGCCACACTACCATAAAGGTCTGATTGGTGGAGTGCTTTAGAGATGGTTGCCCTTCTTTCAGGTTCTCCCATCTCCACAGAGGAACTCTGGAGCTCTGTCAGAGTGACCTTCGGGTTCTTGGTCACCTCCCTGACCAAGGCCCTCCTCCCCCGATTTCTCAGCTTGGCCGGGCAGCCAGCTCTAGGAAGAGACTTGGTGGTTCAAAACATCTTCCATTTAAGAATGATGGAGGCCACTGTGTTCTTGGGGACCTTCAATGCTGCAGAATTTGGTACCATTCCCCAGATCTGTGCCTCGACACAATCCTGTCTCAATTTCGAGACTCAAAGCAAGTCTGAATACTTATGCACATAAGGTATTTCTGTTTTTTATTTATAATACATTTGCAAAAATATCTAAAAACCTGTTTGGGGTATTGTGTGTAGATTTATGTGGACTTTTATTTATTTAATCCATTTTAGAATAAGGCTGTAACATAACAAAATGTGGAAAAGGTCAAAGCGTCTGAATACTTTCCGAATGCCCTGTGCTGAAGCACTTCTGTGAACCTTTCCTAACAATCTTAAGTATCTTTCTTACTCCTTTCAATCTCTCTCATAATGACATTTTATGTACAATATTGGTATATAGAACATAAATTAGTACCCACATTTTTTCCCCCTATTCACAATCAACCTTCAGCAAACCCGAAGCAAATTTAAAGTAAAATAAAAAAATAAATCAGAGGACAATACAACAACGCAATAAACAGCTTTGAAACAATGTCTTATCATATAAATGTATATACTTTCTTTGCTCCCAAGACTCGTTTGAGTGTAACCTGAAAAATAAAATGAACCGTTAAAAATCCTCGTCTTCGCCTTTTTATCAGTCAATGAGGGTCGGAGGAGTGAAGTCTGTCGAAAAAAACTAAAAAGATGGGCACACGATTCCCCGACATCTTGTTCATGTGTAAACAGAGCACCAGTAGTGTCTTGGTTCCATGTCTCATCTGTACAAAAGTATAAATATATGCTTTTTCTCAAATCTTTCACATATCTAGGATGTATAGGGGACAAAAAAGGTTGTTTTTGATCTAAACCCGCCAGTGGTGCAGTATCTGTGCTGGGGTTTGTTGTTTGCTGGCTTGTGTGGACTTCTGATCTGGTGTGTTTGCTTGGTGTTGGGATTGATCGTCTCTGCATAAATAGTACGTTGCACAGTTCTGGGCCACTGGGCCAAAACAACCGTTCTGTCCGACTACAGCAAATCCATTTTGGGTCTGTAATGCAGCAGGAGGGGGGATTTCTGGAATGCAAACAAAACAAATGACAAATAAAGACTAACTGACTGAAAACAATACAGCTGGAAAAATGTCCTTCTAAACACAGACAGAGATGGATAGGCTACTACTTTGATTATATCCTTATCAGAGCCTCTAGTATAAAACATCGGGGTTTAAAATGACAAGCTCTGATCGTAACGTTCCATTCCTTTAATCTCTGGGTTTTATGTCACCATAGCACATCATGAGAGAAAAGGTCTCTAAATAGTTCTGGAGAGCAAGCTGTTCTCTCCACCGAGACTTGTGTGTGCACAGCTTATCAGCATGCAACTCTGTGGATGATCTGTGCAGAAAACATAGATTCAACACAACCTGAAAAGAAATATTTTAGTAGACTTATTCTTCCCCATTCTCTTTTATAAGTATTACCTTAAATCTCCATCTTGTCACGACAACAAATTTCAAAGTGTGGTCCTTTCCCAAGATTTCCTCATTGCATAAAATGTCCAGCTGTGAATGGGAGATATAAGAATGATGCATTTATTAACATTTCACTGGAAGGGAAATCCGCTGCACTGCATATAGAGAATAAATACCTTTAACCTTAGGGGTGTGTAATGCATGTGCCGTAACACCCACACGGTCAGAAACATGCACCGGTTTGAGAATATTTTATATATTGTCCTTCTGATTCAGACTTGAGGTCTCTCTGTGCCGTCAAAATATCTACATTTCTTTGAGAGGAAACAAAGACGGAAAAGTATATTTGACGGTGGGCCCTTAGCACCTTGCGCATGGGGGGCTTTTGGAAAAGCACAAAACCTTATTTGTAGCCAATAGAATCAAAGACTTCCTCGCCAATCCACTCCTCCTCCGTGGATTAAACATTGATATTCTGTGAGGCGGCTGCCCGCATCTGCATTCGGCCAATCAATACTCTCCCCAACACAGACACTGAGGGGCTGAGGGGGAAAGGGGAGAGAGGAGGAGAGGAAGCCAGTGTGAAGCAGCACTGCCACAGCAGCACCTACTGGTAGCTGGCTCTTGCTTCTAACTGAGAAACATTGCTTTTGCCTTGATGTTATTTTACCTTGGTAACAGAGTAAAACCGTCTTGCCACAGCAAGAGTTACAGCAATAATAGACAACATGTATTAGAGTATTTATTCAATTATTGATATTGACATTAATGACATAAAAAATTGACACAATATCCAAAGATGTAGTTCTCCCTCTCCCCATGCGTACATGTGTTTGGGTGCTGAGGGACATGGCAACAAGTTTGAAAACGAATAAAAAATGATGAAACACATGGTGTGGGTGATGCAACGCATTTAGCTCATGTGGTCTGCTGAAATATCAAGATGGATGCCCCAATTATCCTATAGATATAAATATAACCCATGGGAAAGCGACGCGCTGTGCTTTGACACAGCAGGGACTGTTGACGTACACCTGTATGTTTAGTGTTGAAAATAGATTTTGAATGAAGAACGGCTCTTGATATTCAACAGACAACAACAGAGCAGCTGACAGCTGTATTGCGTCACGGACGTTGGTGATGGAAACGTGTACGCTTTGAAGACATCACACACACAGACACACACACACACACACACACACACACACACACACACACACACACACACACACACACACACACACACACACACACACACACACACACACACACACACACACATCTTCAAGACAGACAGATATGAGCGAGATAAAAGGCAAATTGAACACCGGCCTAAAAGTTATGTCACATCTCCCGCATACAGTTGTGACAGGCGACTCACAATGACATGACAGAAAGCAAATTATATTACAAGGGCATATTTTCCCCAGAACATATGGTGGATGGCAAAAGCTTTGTGGAGAATAATGACAGCGGAGAAAGAGGCTTGGATAGTGTATGTGATGAGGCAAACAAATGCACTGCCTTGAGAGAACCAAGAATGCCTTGTTAAAATGGATAATCTTTCAGTTTAAAATGCATGGGAAGGGTTAAAGAGACAGCTAGTCAGAACCACATCTTGGGGCCTCCTTAAAAAGAGGTCCTTCATCACTGGACAAGCTCAAATTCGCCTAAGTGCAGGAAAATCCCCCCCTTGCCTTAAAGTGGGTTAGCCATACCTCATTGAACGATGTCAGGTTAAGCTTTTTGGCGATGAACTTCTTGAGGTGAAGGACCGTGGCTTGCGCCGAGCAGCGGATCCACTTGCGCTTCAGGCCACGGAGCTTGCTGCTGTTGCACTCCAAACAGATGCTGACCTGCAGGAGGGAAGACAAATGAACACGCATTTAAAAAATGACTGAGGTGGCACTTGAATTTTCCTTCCAGGCTTCTCAGTACTGTCATGAAGGCAGACCAGATGAACTATCCTAAACTATCATGTGCTGCAAAATACTGTACATGAAAGTGATATCAACCACTTCATTGAAAATACCATTCCACATGAGACTTGCTGTCTTCCATGGTGACTGTGTGCCATGGCATTGTCTCAAGAAGCCAGGAGATGGAGAGTGGCACACTTTTGGAGCATGGCAAACGAAGACCGTACCGCAGGTGGCTTGGCAAGTCTGTGCCTGAAGGAGTCACGTTGCATTACCAGCATCAGGCCTCTCCCTCTGACTGGCACACAGACAGACAAAGTGCCCTGGTAAAGTGGCTTATACTGCCATTTTCAGGTGATTTCTGGAGACCCAGGGAGGGATTAATAGAAACAGATGGTATTAGCAACCCCTATCCTTTTCCCGAAAACATCAACAGAGCCAGTAAAAATAAGAGCCTCCAGAGTTATGCTCAAATGTGGAAAATCATCTGCGAATAAATACTCAATGGCAATGGAACCTATCGAAAGCAAAGACTGCTGTAAAGTGTAAAGACCGCTGTAAAGTGTAAAGACTGCTGTAAAGTGTAAATGGATGGTTTTCAATGGAACGAGCAATGAGAGAGACATTATGATGCAAATAAAAGCTTTCCATTTAGAGAGTGAGGCACTGAGAGTTAATGGTAGTTCGGCAGCAGTCTTCGGGGCCGGTACATTAGTGGAATCATTAGGGAACTGCCGAGCTGGTATGACTCGGAGCAAATTCACAGATATGACTAATGCAATAGCGTAAGGCATTGAGTAAATGAAGGTCTTTCGAGCACCACCCCTTTTCACTCTTTTTGAGCTTTGTAGCGAATAGCAGGTATCGATTACTTAAGAACAAAAAATGGCTTGATAGATTCAATGGCTTAGGGAGATTATTAAATATGTTACATTTATATTCCAGTGAAACAGTTACAGTTGAAGTCGGAAGTTTACATACACCTTAGCCAAATACATTTAAATTCAGTTTTTCACAATTCCTGGCATTTAATCCTAGTAAAAATTCCCTGTTTTAGTTCAGTTAGGATCACCTCTTTATTTTAATAATGTGAAACGTCAGAATAATAGTAGAGAGAATAATTTATTTCAGCTTTTATTTCGTTCATCACATTCCTAGTGGGTCAGAAGTTTACATACACTCAATTAGTATATGGTAGCATTGCCTTTAAATTGTTAAATTTGGGTCAAACGTTTGGGGTAGCCTTCCACAAGCTTCCCACAATAAGTTGGGTGAATTCTGACCCATTCCTGCTGACAGAGCTGGTGTAACTGAGTCAGCTTTTTCTGTTCTGCCTACAAATGTTCTATGAGATTGAGGTCATGGATTTGTGATGGCCACTCCAATACCTTGACTTTGTTGTCCTTAAGCCATTTTGCCACAACTTTTGAAGTATGCTTGGGGTCATTGTCCATTTGGAAGACCAATTTGCGACCAAGCTTTAACTTCCTGATTGATGTCTTGAGAATTTGTTTCAATATATCCACATAATTTTCCTCCCTCATGATGCCATCTATTTTGTGAAGTGCAACAGGCCCTCCTGCAGAAAAGCACCCCCACAACATGATGCTGCCACACCTGTGCTTCACAGTTGGGATGGTGTTCTTTGGCTTGCAAACCTCCCCCTTTTTCCTCCAAACATAACGATGGTCATTATGGCCAAACAGTTCTATTTTTGTTTCATCAGACCAGAGGACATTGCTCCAAAAAGTACGATCTTTGTCCACATGTATAGTCTGGCTTTTTTTTATGGCGGTTTTGGAGCAGTGGCTTCTTCCTTGCTGAGCGGCCTTTCAGGTTATGTCGATATAGGACTCGTTTTACTGTGGATATAGATACCTTTGTACCTGTTTCCTCCAGCATCTTCACAAGGCCCTTTGCTGTTATTCTGCGATTGATTTGCACTTTTCGCATCAAAGTACGTTCATCTCTAGGAGACAGAACGTGTCTCCTTCCTGAGTGGTATGACGGCTGCGTGGTCACATGGTGCTTATATTTGCATACTATTGTTTGTACAGATGCACGTGGTACCTTCAGGTGTTTGGAAATTGCTCCCAAGGATGAACCAGACTTGTGGGGGTCTACAATTTTTTATCTGAGGTCTTGGCTGATTTCTTTTGATTTTCCCATGATGTCTGTAAACAATTGTTGGAAAAATTACTTGTGGTATGCACAAAGTAGATGTCCTAACCGACTTGCCAAAACTATAGTTTGTTAACAAGAAATTTGTGGAGGTTTAATGATTCCAACCTAAGTGTATGTAAACTTCCGACTTCAACCGTGCTTCTACACCTGCATTGCTTGCTGTTTGGGGTTTTAGGCTGGGTTTCTGTACAGCACTTCGAGATATTAGCTGATGTACGAAGGGCTATATAAAATAAACTTGACTTGATTTGATTTGAACTGTATGTCCATATTTAGCATCCCAAAATCACCATACAAGAACATGGAATTATATATTCTGATGTCATGTCTTTCTAAAAATCATTTTATCACATTATCAAGCAGTGTCCTTGTATCTTTTTTAATTGGTAGCTCATTTCACTTGAAAATAACTAACACCAAATACACTCACTCCATTGTCTGTAAATCCTGGATGTGAAAATTCAAACCTTTGTGCCTCTGCCAACATGAGCAGACGTTCATTACTCTGCTAAATTTTGCTTTCATGGTTCTTCGTCCTTTCAATTTCAGTGTTGTGCTGCTCTCATTAGCCTGCCTTGGCTTCCCTTCCCACCCCAAGGTCAACCTTTAGATGGTCACCCAGCAGACATGGCGGAAGAAGTCCAAAAACCAGCCATGCATAGCCCTCTCCTGCTGTTATTACTATTACCAACTAGGGTTGAGTGGCTGTTCAAAAGTCACACTTATAAGCAGTGTTGGGGGTAACGCGTTACAGTAATATATTACTTTTATGAATAATATAACAAGTTACTTGTGTTCAAATATTGTAACATTATTTCAGTTGCTTTTTCAAGTAACGTTACTTTCAGAATCAAGTCTCTACTGGCATGTTATACCCTCTGTTTCTTTACCTCTACTTACAGTTGAAGTCGGAAGTTTACATACACCTTAGCCAAATACATTTAAACTCAGTTTTTCACAATTCCTGACATTTAATCCAAGTAAAAATTCCCTGTATTAGGTCAATTAGGATCACCACTTTATTTTAAGAATGAGAAATATCAGAATAATAGTAAAGAGAATGATTTATTTCAGCTTTTATTTCTTTCTACACATTCCCAGTGGGTCAGAAGTTTACATACACTCAATTGGTATTTGGTAGCAATTGCCTTTAAATTGTGTAACTTGGGTCAAACGCCTTCTACAAGCTTCCCACAAAATGTTGGGTGAATTTTGGCCCATTCCTCCTGACAGAGCTGGTGTTACTGGGTCAGATTTGTAGGCTTCCTTGCTCGCACACGCTTTTTCTGTTCTGCCCACAAAATTTCTATAGGATTGAGGTCAGAACTGTGATGGCCACTCCAATACCTTGACTTTGTCGTCCTTTTTGCCACAACTTTTGAAGTATGCTTGGGGTCATTGTCCATTTGGAAGACCCATTTGTGACCAAGCTTTAACTTCCTGACTGATGTCTTGAGATGATGCTTCAATATATCCACATAATTTTTCTCCCTCATGATGCCATCTATTTTGTGAAGTGCACCAGTCCCTCCTGCAGCAAAGCACCCCCACAACATGATGCTGCCACCCCCGTGCTTCACAGTTAGGATGGTGTTCTTTGGCTTGCAAGCCTCCCCCTTTTTCCTCCAAAGATAACGATGGTCATTATGGCCAAACAGTTCTATTTTTGCTTCATCAGACCAGAGGACATTTCTCCAAAAAGTATCATCTTTGTCCCCATGTGCAGTTGCAAACCGTAGTCTGGCTTTCTTATGGCGGTTTTGGAGCAGTGGCTTCTTCCTTGCTGAGTGGCCTTTCAGGTTATGTCGATATAGGACTCATTTTACTGTGGATATAGATACTTTTGTACCTGTTTCCTCCAGCATCTTCACAAGGTACTTTGCTGTTGTTCTGGGATTGATTTGCATTTTTCGCACCAAAGTGCGTTCATCTCTAGGAGACAGACCTCGTCTCCTTCCTGAGTGGTATGACAGCTGCGTGGTCCCATGGTGTTCATACTTGCATACTATTGTTTGTACAGATGAACGTGGTACCTTCAGGCATTTGGAAATTGCTCCCAAGGATGAACCAGACTTGTGGAGGTCTACAATTTATTTTCTGAAGTCTAGGCTGATTTCTTTTGATTTTCCCATGATGTCAAGCAAAGAAGCACTGAGTTTGAAGGTAGGCCTTGAAATATATCCACAGGTACACCTCCAATTGACTCAAATTATGTCAATTAGCCTATCGGAAGCTTCTAAAGCCATGACATAATTTCGGGAATTTTCTAAGCTGTTTAAAGGCACAGTCAACTTATGTAAACTTCTGACCCACTAAAATTGTGAATTATAAGTGAAATAATCTGTCTGTAAACAATTGTTGGAAATATTACTTGTGTCATGCACAAAGTAGATGTCCTAACCGACTTGCCGAAACTATAGTTTGTCAACAAGAAATTTGTGGAGTGGTTGAAAAACGAGTTTGAATGACTCCAACCTAAGTGTATGTAAACTTCTGACTTTAACTGTATGTGCTCACCCTCCATTCACATTTATCACTGTCAATCGTAAATGACAGGCCTATTCTTCAAGTTTTACCAGTGAAACGTCCATGCAACATCATTCATGCGACATCACTCAAGATCTAAATGCATATTCTCATGAAACTGATTGAGATCAAATGGTTGGCATGCAGTTAATAAACTGTAGCCTACTTGTGTTTTGTTTCAATCTATTTTGCCTTGTGTTGCGTACTGTTCAGTTATGCCTGCATGAGTGAATCATCGGACCATTCGCACAATCATCTTACAATCTCGTAAAAAAATGTGGTGTTTTTTTTATTTACAGTAACGTTATACTATTCGGTTAGATTATGTAGAACACTATCATTATGTGATCTTGCAGACATTCAGCTTTGATCTAACTTTATTAAACGAGCACCATTCTCCAATCATGTTCTGAAACAATGAATGGAGAAACGCTTGTAGCCTATTTTGAAATGGAATTGTTCCACAAAAAATACGTGAAAGAGGAGACATATATATACACACTATAATAACCAAATATCCATAAATAACGTTTCCAAGTGTTCTATAGTAATGTCCATAAAAACAATAGAAATGGCTGATAAATGCAATTCAAAACAGCAAGAAAAATGTCTCTCATCACAACAAAACTCCATCTTCATAAATCTAACACATCAAAGGAATATTGTCCATAAACATTTTGGCATCTTTACGAAACGAAATATACATATTAAAGCCATTAAATACCGGCTATCAAGTCACAACAAGGCCGACTTTAAATGCTGGCATCAAAACTCAAATGACGAGTGGGTTAAATGACGGCGAATGCAAACTGTCAGATCGATCCTGCACATAATAATGCATTGAAATATAAAGCATCAAATCATTACTTAAGGACGCATATCAAACAAACTCAACCAAACAATGGCGAAAATCACAAAGTAAATCAAAAAGTTTGCTTATCCGTACTGAATGGACAGCGTAAAGAAATAACTAATATAACAAATAATATTTTATATATTACTATTCCAAGTAACGAATCCCAACACTGCCTATAAGACAATTTAGTTATCCGTCCTTGCCATCTTTTGTTTCTGTTCTTTTTTCGATTATCGATTCATCCCCTTCTGCATAACCTCCCTTCTCTGTGTCCTCTCTTTCTCTCCCCATTAACCTGATCTCTCTGTTTCTCATTCCTCTCTTCACCTGAAATTGTTAGGTTAGATTACTTGTTAGATATTACTGCATGGTCGGAGCTAGAAGCACAAGCATTTCGCTACACTCGCATTAACATCTGCTAACCATGTGTATGTGACAAATAAAATGTGATTTGATTTGACCTCCTTCTATCCATCCTTTTCACTCACGCTCTTCTTCATCTCCTCCACAATTTCATAGCAGCCATGTCATTTTAGCAGACTCTCTCACCCACGGTGACTTAAAGGGCTTCTATCTCGACCCTCCAAATCTTTTATTTTATTTTATCTCTTTCTCACATCCTCCCCCCACTGTCTCCTTTTCACCCGCTCCCTTTCTCCCGTGCCTCACATGACGCTTGGCAGCAGTTCTCCCCTCGGTGTATTCTGTTCACAAAGCTTAGCAGCTCTATTAGCTATTCTATCCACACTCCACACCTCTGCTGAATACCAAAAGAGCGGGACCTTTGACCTCTGGTGCAATCTCTCGGCCATGTAGAGAGGACGTGGCGCTTGGTTGCGTATCGACACCGCAGGTTTAAAAAAAACAAACATGTTGATCTTTTCTTTACGGAGACAATAGCTACATGTTAAACAGCCAATCACCTGAAGCTATATAGTGGTGACGTGTGTACGGCGGAAATTACTGTTTGTGAATACGATGGCGAGGAGCAGAGACAATAAAAGCTCTCTGCATTATTGATATCATCCACAGAGCTGAGAATGTACTGGAATACAAATGATCATCTAGACGAAATTCGTGTAAAAACCCTTCCGTATTTTAAATGAGCTGTATGTGCGGCATGCTGGGTTGTCTACTTGTGGATATACGACTCAAAACAACTATAGGCCTACCATGTAGTGAACTGGTCATTACAAAATAGTTAACCTAAATCAAATCAAAATCAAATTGTGTTGGTCACATACACGTGGTTAGCAGATGTTATTGCGAGTGTAGCGAAATGCTTGTGCTTCTAGTTCCGACAGTGCAGGAATATCTAACATGTAATCTAACAATTCCACAACAACTACATAATACACACAAATCTAAGTAAAGGAATGGTCTAAGAATATATACATATAAATATATGGATGAGCAATGACAGAGGCAAAATGCAATAGATGGTATAAAATACATTCCCCTATAACCTAGGATAATGTTTATGAGATTCCACTTGAGCAGACAAAGCATAGGGCTAGTAATTGCATGGCACCCGGACAGAGGAAATGAAAGATGAGCTCAGAGATGACTCCTTCCTGTCCTGCAGGAAATGAAGGCGGCGTGTGGTGGACGTCCACCTACCTGCTCGTCGCTGCGGTGATAATCGTTCTCCTCCTCCGGTTTCTCCTCCCCTGTTTCTTTATTTGCCGTGTCCTCCGTTTTCACCTCACCTGTTGTCAACCAATGAGAGAAGTGACAGATAGTGGTCATAGAAAGCCTAATAAGACTTTATTTTAGTTGCCATCTACTGTATTCACCATTTCAATGTTTTAACACATTAAAGAATATTACTTCATACAGCCATGGCTCTATATAAAATTACCAGACAATTATGAGTGAATGACAAGTGGATCCCTCGGAGTGTGTTCAACCTTTAATCTAGTCGACTGGACATAATTGACTTTCATACCTGCTCTCTTTATTAGCTAAACACAAGCAATGCACATCTGATGGCAAGAAACAGGGCATGCTTTTTTTCTAATGAACCAAATGGCCTGTATCCATTCAACTGTAGAATTACATTTATTAGGAATTTACGTGGCCCAAAGCGTCAAGCAGTTTACTTGATTTGTCCACCGTCTGAGCACGGTCATCCAAATCAGGGGGTCTTTTAATGAAGGCAAACTGATCTTTTGCCTTTGTGATTGCAGGGCGCTAAAATCAGACCTCTTCTCTGGTTTAATTGGCCTTGGGAACCATTTGAGCAAAGATGGAGGAATAGGGAAATTGAGATGGAGAGAGGTCATTATAAAGTAAGGGCTGATGGTCACTGGCAAGAGGAAGAGAGAAATAAGGCTTCTCCACAGGCTTGGAGCGGTGAGAGGGAGGCTAGCTCCTGTTAAATAAACCTGTTGGCTCCGGATGTTTGGTTCATTGTGATGGAAAAGACCTTGGGAGAGAGGGCCTTGAGAATCTCCCAATACCCTGAGTTTTCAATTGTCCCGGCCATTATCTGAGCTCAGTTGATTAGGTAGTCCCTTGTTTGTGGACAAACATTTTCTCCCTCTCTATGATTGGCGATGGAACTGGGGCCCAACCATCTTCTATTGTTCTCCCATTTGCTCTCCACAGTACATCCCAAAGGGGATTGACAGTGAGGCTTGAGAGCACTCTTGTACTAGCCCGAGCTTATCTCAAGAGTAAGCAGAGTGATTACTGTTCAAGTGAGGCCAAATTGGTTATGATACACCTTCAGCCAACCTGAAAATAACTCAATGACACTAGGTATAAGGTGGACTTTGTTTCCATTTAGGAACAATTCTAGGAATAAGACACTGATATTATCAAGTCTTACAAACAAGAAACTAGTGGGCTAATCTGAGCACTATATGTCACAAAACATTTTCTTTTTCATTTGCTTCTACATAGCATACAGCATTGTTTACCATCGAAAAACCACTCACAGAGGACATTGTCATAAAGAGCTGGCATGTAAAACTACTAATGTGATTCTTCACATAAGTGGGTCTTTATGGAGACTTTGGCATTAATGCACACTGAGTGTACAAAACAAAGAAGGATTTTTAAGCCTTGAGACAATTGAGACATGGATTGTGTATGTGTGCCATTCAGAGGGTGAAAGCGCAAGACAAAAGATTGAAGTGCCTTTGAACAGAGTATAGTAGTAGGTGCCAGGCGCACCGGTTTGAGTGTGTCAAGAACTACAATGGTGCTGGGTTTTTCATGCTCAACAGTTTCTCATGTGTATAAAGAATGGCCCACCATCCAAAGGACATCCAGTCAACTTGACACAACTGTGGGAAGTATTAGAGTCAACATGGGCCAAAATCCCTGTGGAATGCTTTCAACAGGGTTGGGCGATATCGTCATACCGTCCTTCTCTCACCACGGGATTTACAGTATTACCGGTTTAGTACACAAGAGGGCGCGGAAAAACGTAAAAAAGCCCATTGGGCATCTATTACCAGAATGCTAACAAAATCAGCACAAGTAATAGTGAATTTGCATGGAGGCTGCTAGCTAAATACGCTAACGAGCTCAAACGAAAATAAACAAATTGCAAAGACAGGCAATCCAGTTCATAAAGTTATACATATATAGGTAGGAGCTACCGAATGTCATTTTTGGTGAGTTTGAACATTTTCAAGCGAATGTGAACGAGAGACATTATGCAAATGAACAAAGTTTTGAAGCATGCAGTACTGGCTCTCCAGCAGCATGTCTACACACTGTGTCTGAGTGGACTGTGAAGTCTGGAGTCGCTAGGGCAACAGGCCTGCCTGCTCTGCTCAGAGAAGAGAGGGGGGAGGAGCAGACAGGCCGAGAACGGAGGAGAAAAAACATAAGGAAATCAAGAAAGATTTGGCAGCTATACAAATAACTCATCCAAAGGGCTTTGACTTCTCAAACAAGACAGAAAGCTTACACAATATGATGCCCTGTCACCTTATTAATCCAGCCACTTACTTAGATAGCAAGTTAAATTTAAGCATCGTGTTAACACAAAATTCAGCATTTTTAACACAAAATTCAGCATTTTTCACAAAGGAAAAAAATATAAAACACAAGAAATTTCTTGCCCCCGTTTTGTGAACACAGATCTAAATGGCTTCTTACTGTAACTTCTGCTCGGCATCAGACTCATTTTGTGCTTCAGTTGCACTTCTACACTCGAATGAGAATTCACAAACGGCATTCTATCAGCAGACAGCGCTTCTTTTTCTCCCCGGTACTTTTCTTGGTGTAGCCAGCCTATTTTTCTCAGGTAAAATGCAAGATTAACTTTAAGCAAAACATTAGGAAATGTAGTTGGCAACATTCTTTCTATAGGCCTAAACATTAGAAATATGATGGCCGTGCATCATTTTTGCTCATTTACTTGTGCGGCTGCCAGCCAAATAGCGTTGCACTTCTGTTGCCATCTGATAAAAATGAAGCTATTTTATTTCGAATGTGTTGCACTAATGTCTTTTCTGTGAAGGAAAACAATAGTTGCACGTCCCTGATCACTCTTGAAGCAACAAAAAAAACACTGTTGACTTTCAATATAAAGCGTGACTCGTCAATCTCCTGTTGTGCTTTTACAAACAAACACGTGACTTGCTCAACCGTGCTGGGGAACTAAGTAAGCTTCATAATGTCAAATAATGTGACCGGTGAAATAAGAACGCAATCTGCTTTATCTCCTAATGCATTGCACTGTTGACTGCAGGTATTTACTTAAAACATTGCTACAAATATGAAAATGTTTTGAAAAACGTTTAAAATAAATAGTTTCAACAGTATTGAAAAACCATCCTGTGGCTATTCCCAAACACCCCGGTATACGGTATATACGGTGTCCCGCCCAAGCCTACGTTCGACACCTTGCAGAGTCCATGCCCCAACAAATTCAGGCTGTTCTGGGGGCAAAAGGGGCTGCAACTCAATATTAGGAAGGTGTCACGAATGTTCTGTACACTCAGTGTATATGAGAGAGAATGAAAGAGAATGAAATAGAATGTTAGAGGTATGAGAGAGAGGGACAGAGGGGGGGGGGGGGTGAGAGATAGAAGTGAGAGAGAGAGAACATGAGAGAAAGGAATAGACAGAAATGGAAAGCCACTTTTTGTGCTCTTGAAGTGAAGGTGATATTGTAGAAGCTGTCCATTAGCACACTCATGTCATTCCCCACTCCGGGGTTTGGCTCTCAGGAAATCTAGGCGCAGGAGCTGTCGCATGTTGTTAGCCAACAAGCTACGCACTATTTCTGTTTCGCTGGGCAGTGAGTGTTGACAAGGGTTCCATTTCTGCCAGGATTCTGTTTAAACGACCTCATAAGGACATTAGCCACAGCTCAGCCCAATGGGGGGGCGAGAGCAGTTCCACTTCCATTTGAGCGTTAATTATAAGAAATCAGAAAGGGTATTGAGCAACCAATTAGGCCTGCTCTGTGACGACTCTCTGGGCATGCGTTTACACCTCATTGTCGGGCTGGATCGCAACGCCGCCGTGCTTTACAGGCGCCGCCACTTTCACACTCTGATTCGCCTGGGCTGAATCCAGGAAAGAGGTGATACTAAGTAGGGAAAATAGAGGGGGGAAGGTGTGTGTGCATAGGCTCTGGCGGGCGAGAGTGGACCGTACCATTGCGATGAGGATCTAGATGTTGTTTCATGCTGCACAGCTCTCCTTTGATGTCCCCGGGCACTTCCATTCCCAGCTTCTGATAGAAGTCTCTCTGTTTTTTTATCTCCGCTGCAGGAGGGGAAAAAGGGAATGAAAGAGAGAGAGACACAAGGGAGAATTAGGGCCTTGCTTTGGCTGAAGGTAACTGTCACTAGGGCTTCTTTACATTTGATGGCAGACTGTATGGAGTAGGATTTCTCTCATTACAGTCTGTCAGACAAATCAGTCTGTCAGATTAATCAGTCTGTCAGATAAGTCAAATCCTTCATAGATATTTCATGGCTATGTGCTTTGGGATGTTTGTTATTTAGTCATTCAGCACCAATCTCGCAGAAAAAAAAGTATTAAAGGCGAACTGGGGTTGGTTTGGAAATGTATATGGGCAGATTCAAATAAAAACTTTTTTTTTTTTTGGTGAGGGAACAAGGAAGGAGAGAAACCAAAGTGAGACATTTACCCTCTTGTAGTCCCGGTACCAACTTGTAGACAATGTCTTGCATTGTTCGGTCATGGCTAAAGGGGAGAAAGATATTTTTTAAATTACAAATCTGACAATGCTAAATTTATTATCACTAATAGCTGATGACATGTGGTACCATGCTTATTCTGTGTCTTGTTTGGAAATGTAGCCTTTAATGATAGACATACAGTGGCAAGAAAAAGTATGTGAACCCTTTGGAATTACGTGGATTTCTGCATAAATTAGTCAAAACATTTGATCTGATCTTCATCTTAGTCACAATAATAGACAAACATAGTCTAACATAGTCTAAACTAATAACACAACAATTATTGTATTTTTCTTGTATAAATCGAATACATAATTTAAACATTCACAGTGTAGGTTGGGAAAAGTATGTGAACCCCTAGGCTAATGCATAAAGCTGGAAAGGGTTACAAAAGTATCTCTAAAAGCCTCGATGTTCATCAGTCCACGGTAAGACAAATTGTCTATAAATGGAGAAAGTTCAGCACTATTGCTACTCTCCCTAGGAGTGGCCGTCCTGCAAAGATGACTGCAAGAGCACAGTGCAGAATGCTCAAGAAGAATCCTAGAGTGTCAGCTAAAGACTTACAGAAATCTCTGGAACATGCTAACATCTCTGTTGACGAGTCTACGATACGTAAAACACTAAACAAGAATGGTGTTAATGGGAGGACACCACGGAAGAAGCCACTGCTGTCCAAAAAAAACATTGCTGCACGTCTGAAGTTCGCAAAAGAGCACCTGGATGTTCCACAGCGCTACTGGAAAAATATTCTGTGGACAGATGAAACTAAAGTTGAGTTGTTTGGAAGGAAGGAACACACAACACTATGTGTGGAGAGAAAAAAAAGCACAGCACACCAACATCAAAACCTCATCCCAACTGTAAAGTATGGTGGAGGGAGCATCATGGTTTGGGGCTGATTTGCTGCCTCAGGGCCTGGACAGCTTGCTATCATTGACGGAAAAATTAATTCCCAAGTTTATCAAGACATTTTGCAGGAGAATATAAGGCTATCTGTCCGCCAATTGAAGCTCAACAGAGGTTCGGTGATGCAACAGGACAACGACCCAAAACACAGAAGTAAATCAACAACAGAATGGCTTCAACAGAAGAAAATAAGCCTTTTGGACTGGCCCAGTCAGAGTCCTGACCTCAACCTGATTTAAAATGCTGTGGCATGACCTTGAGAGCGGTTCACACCAGACATCCTAATAATATTGCTGAACTGAAACAGTTTTGTAAAGATGAATGGTCCAAAATTCCTCCTGACCGTTGTGCAGGTCTGATCCGCAACTACAGAAAACGTTTGGTTGAATTTATTGCTGCCAAAGGAGGGTCAACCAGTTATTAAATCCAAGGCTTCATATACTTTTTCCACCCTACACTGTGAATGTTTACACGGTGTGTTCAATAAAGACATGAAAATGTATAATCGTTTGTGTGTTATTAGTTTAAGCAGACTGTGTTTGTCTATTGTTGTGACTTAGATGAAGATCAGATCCAATTGTATGACGAATTTATGCAGAAATCCAGGTCATTCCAAAGGGTTCACATACTTTTTCTTGCCACTTTATATACAAAACATACACGCTTCCTTAATGGCAGCAGCACATGCTTCTTGACATTCAGAATTCCCATGTTTACCATATAACAGCATGAATGACATCAAAACACAGCGCATTTGTCCACTACCCAGCTGTGACGCACACTTTGTACTGCAACACCTGGGCCTGCAGTGTGACTAGCGAAACTCAGTGGGGTGTGCTGCACGAGAATCCTGGAAAGACGTGGTGTTTCTTCCGTCTGGAGTGAAGGTCATTCTCTCTATCCTATCCTGTGCTCAAGACCATAATTAGCAGATTTTCTCCCCCCTGAGGCAGGTAAGAGCAGACCGCTTACCACTGCGGTAGCCAAACTCTGCTTCGCCCCAAACACAGCGAGCGCTGACGCCTTATTGACAGGGCCCTTGATGCACGGGAGTGTGGGGATGGATCGAAGGCTCAATTAGCTTTCGCTTAAATACACCATCAGAAAGATGACCTAATGCTCGTTGATGATTTTGGCTACCCCTAGTTTACTTATTATGAATCTTTCAAGTTTTATTAGTCTTGAAACACGAACGATAAGTGCATAGATGCTTATCATAACCCTTAAATGATGTATGACTTGGAATATGGTTAGAATGCTTGTGTTTTCATCTTCTCAGCACCAGGCCGTAGTAGTAGCAGCACTCGTTGTTGTTTTTTATCTCCGCCTCTCACACCTAGTTTGAACCTGTTCATTGTTCTATGTTTCGAATTTTGATGTGTCTTTCATCTGTTTAAATGTTTTCGTTTTGGCACATTAATTCGCTTTTTATTTTCATTTGAATAAACAACTACTCCGAGGGAAATGAAGAGAGGAGTGCATTTCAAATGTTGGATTTTCCATAAAAATGGGGACATTTTTCTGGGCTGCAAAATGCTTATGACTAAATAGCTGGTAGACATTTAGGCTGGCGAACATCCCCATTGGCTGTACTATTAATCAGACACTACTGCACAAGCACTCATAGGGCAGATGGACAACAGAGTCCCTTTACTTTGTGTGTGTGTGTTTGGTTTGACCATCCAGAAGTCCTCACAAGGATAGTAAAAAAAGGAACATTCAAACAGGTGGGTCCCCACAAGAAAAAAGGCTATTTTAGGCTTGGGGTTAGGTTTAGGGTTAAGGTTACAATTAGTGTTTGAATTAAGGTTAAGGGTGAGGTTTGGGAGTTATGGTTAAGGTTAGGGTTAGTTTAAAGGTTATGGTTAAGTTTAGGGTTCAGGAAAATAGGACTTTGAATGGAAATCAATTGTTTGGTGCCCACAAGGATAGCAAAACAAACATGTGTGTGTGTGTGTGTGTGTGTGTGTGTGTGTGTGTGTGTGTGTGTGTGTGTGTGTGTGTGTGTGTGTGTGTGTGTGTGTGTGTGTGTGTGTGTGTGTGTGTGTGTGTGTGTGTGTGTGTGTGTGTGTGTGTGTGCGCACATGCTCATTTAAGCAAATATGCATGTATGTATTTATTTAATTAGAATATTGTTTTGTTTTCCCCCTCCGCTCTCCTCTCCTTCGACCGTATTGTTTTTGGACTGTGCTGCTGCCCCGTAGTGGTGGCTCTCTGTTCTGCACACTGATGAAACAACTGAGCTGGTAAGGGGAGTGGTTTGATGTCCAGGCTGCCTACTCACCCGATGTACTGCAGTGGGTGGCTCTGGTGAATGACAATCCTGCACGTGGGACAGGTGTTGTTCTCCTCCAGGTACTTCACTAGACAGCTTCTGCAGACTGGAAGACACAGAGAGAGAGAGAGAGAGAGAGAGAGAGAGAGAGAGAGAGAGAGAGAGAGAGAGAGAGAGAGAGAGAGAGAGAGAGAGAGAGAGAGAGAGAGAGAGAGAGAGAGAGAGAGAGAGAGAGAGACATGTCAATCACATGATAAGCAACACGGGTATCTTGTTCTATCTTTTGATGTTGTAAAAAAAGTGTGGCTTTTTTGAGAGACCAGCCTCGCTATGATGTGTCCGATAGCTGTCCGGACATGATGTGAGTCTCTCTGTTTCATCTCTGAGGGGGGTGTGAGAGAAAGTCATTTCCACCTGAGGATTGCGATTGAAGCTCTCCACTCTACATTGACATTTGGTCAACTAGGACTTTCCACGTATGGTACAATGGCGCCCTCTAGGGCATGACTGACTGATTACATTACTTGCGCTGCTGCTGACATTTACTCAGACTTCTCTGTCTCTAGTACAACTAGGGCTACTTTGTGGGTGGAGGGTTGCTTGATCGTTGTGATAATTGAACTTTAATGAGACAACAAAAATATCTATTGCTGTATGAAGCCACATGCACGAAGCCCTCATAAAGATACATGATCTGTGTTAATATGTGAATGATGTGTGTCGGAGTATGAGTACATGCTTGTGTCATCAGCAGGTACTCACAGGTGTGTAAGCACTCCGTGACAGTAGTGGCGTCTATCAGGTACCCCTCGCACAGGCGACAAGTGATGTGGGCGTTGATGTCCCACAGCTTGATCTTCCTGGTTAGCATCTCGGGGTTCTGGGGAGAAGG